>NC_084732.1:72850685-72903185 GCF_033978785.1 Entelurus aequoreus | reverse complement strand
ATTAGAGCGTATCAAAACGCGTATTGGGATGACAGACTTAGCCTTGTCTTGGTTTAACTCTTATCTTACTGACAGGATGCAGTGTGTCTCCCATAACAATGTGACCTCGGACTATGTTAAGGTAACGTGCGGAGTTCCCCAGGGTTCGGTTCTTGGCCCTGCACTCTTTAGTATTTACATGCTGCCGCTAGGTGACATCATACGCAAATACGGTGTTAGCTTTCACTGTTATGCGGATGACACCCAACTCTACATGCCCCTAAAGCTGACCAACACGCCGGATTGTAGTCAGCTGGAGGCGTGTCTTAATGAAATTAAACAATGGATGTCCGCTAACTTTTTGCAACTCAACGCTAAGAAAACGGAAATGCTGATTATCGGTCCTGCTCAACACCGACATCTATTTAATAATACCACCTTAACATTTGACAACCAAACAATTAAACAAGGCGACTCGGTAAAGAATCTGGGTATTATCTTCGACCCAACTCTCTCGTTTGAGTCACACATTAAGAGTGTTACTAAAACGGCCTTCTTTCATCTCCGTAATATCGCTAAAATTCGTTCCATTTTGTCCACGAGCGATGCTGAGATCATTATCCATGCGTTCGTTACATCTCGTCTCGATTACTGTAACGTTTTATTTTCGGGCCTCCCTATGTCTAGCATTAAAAGATTACAGATGGTAAAAAATGCGGCTGCTAGACTTTTGACAACAACAAGAAAGTTTGATCATATTACGCCTATACTGGCTCACTTGCACTGGCTTCCTGTGCACCTGAGATGCGACTTTAAGGTTTTACTACTTACGTATAAAATACTACACGGTCAAGCTCCTGCCTATCTTGCCGATTGTATTGTACCATATGTCCCGGCAAGAAATCTGCGTTCAAAGAACTCCGGCTTATTAGTGATTCCCAGAGCCCAAAAAAAGTCTGCGGGCTATAGAGCGTTTTCTATTCGGGCTCCAATATTATGGAATGCCCTCCCGGTAAAAGTTAGAGATGCTACCTCAGTAGAAGCATTTAAGTCTCATCTTAAAACTCATTTGTATACTCTAGCCTTTAAATAGACTCCCTTTTTAGACCAGTTGATGTGCCGTTTCTTTTCTTTTCTTTTCTACTCTGCTCCGGGGTGGACCGCTAGCCTGTTCATCGGATGGGGACATCTCTACGCTGCTGACCCGTCTCCGCTCGGGATGGTTCCTGCTGGCCCCACCATGGACTGGACTTTCGCTGATGTGTTGGACTTTCACAATATTATGTCAGACCCACTCGACATCCATTGCTTTCGGTCTCCCCTAGAGGGGGGGGGGGTTACCCGCATATGCGGTCCTCTCCAAGGTTTCTCATAGTCATTCACATTGACGTCCCACTGGGGTGAGTTTTCCTTGCTCGTATGTGGGCTCTGTACCGAGGATGTCGTTGTGGCTTGTACAGCCCTTTGAGACACTTGTGATTTAGGGCTATATAAATAAACATTGATTGATTGATTGATTGATACTTAATGCTTGCAGTATTTTGGGATTCCACTATCCTGCCTGTAGAGGGCGACAAATACACGCTCGGTGCGCCTCCTGGAGAATGGAACCCTGGGAAATTGCCCATATGGCCAACAGCTAAACCTGCCACTAAAACACTACAATAATGACATAGATTAGAACACTAACTTTTTTGCCATTTATTTATGGAGATTTCAATAAGATCAAGCAATATATTAAAAGGAAAAAAACTACAGTAGTCGACGGCGAGGCTTATTAAAGAACAATAACGGTTCTACACAGTCAAGATCACGGAGGGACTGGTGCAAGTTGTTCCAGAGTCTGGGAGCTATAGCCTGGAATGCCAGGTCTCCACGGTTTTTAAAACAAGTTTTTGAGATCTTCAGAAGACCCTGGCCTGAAGACCAGAGACTGCGCCCTGAAGAGTAGAGGCATAACAAGTCAGTGATGTACTGAGGGGCCCCACCATGCAATGCACGGAATGTCATGGAATACATGTCACCTGACATGTATACTGTGTATATGTACATAATTTATCCATTTTTTTATGTAATTTTTTGTATACATGTTACAGGTTATATATATTTTATTATTGAATGTATCAAATGTGATGAATATATAATGGACCACAATGGAAACAAGCCTTTTGGCTTTTTGTGTCATCCATTTGCCTTTTTAAAGTATTACATGGAATCAATTCTTTAAGATGTCAATAAACTTCTCAATCAATAAATCAATCAATCAATCAATCAATCAATCAATCAATCAATCAATCAATCAATCAATCAATTCTCAATCAAAACCTATTAGGTATAAATCATTTGCTTAACTTCAAAATGTAAAATACATGAGTCATTTCAAAAGTACCAACATGTAAAATACATGGCGTGAATAAGTTAAAAAGGGGTATGCGAATAAATGAGCTCTGTTTCTTCCTAATCCATAATGATTTGATACAAGACGGTTTACTTATGTTTTAAAGTACAGCACTGTTTCTGTTTGATAACACTGACACCCTGTGGTCGTACCAGGTAGTACAACTTTGAGTGGAAAACTGAACTTCCGGTTCCTGACTTTTAACACTTATTTACAGCCTGGGAGGCAATTTGACTATAAAAAGGTTCTGCCAAAGTCACGAGAAGCTAAAAAAAAAAAAGCGCCTTGAGTGGTAGATATTCTCCTATCACATGCTATGACAAAATTGAAACTACAATTGTGCGTTGACTGTGTTAGCGTAACACTGCTAATGCACGGGCTGTGACGTCATTCGTTGTTGTCGAAGGAAAACGTTTTACCCAGAGAAGGTCAGTTAAAACTCTTATAACTTTTTTTTAAAAAGACTCTACTACCTATTGAAAGTAAACCTGTTTACTAACAAAGACATTTATTTAAACGTTAAAAACGTCATCAGCTTAACCATATATTTACTCTGGGTGTGAATCTTTGGGCACCTAACGATTCGATCCTATTCTGGGGTGATGATTCGATTCAAAATCAAGTCCTGTTTCTCCATTAAATATATTATTTCTTTGGTATAAAAATTAGAATGAAACATTTTCAAAACACGTTACAGGTCAAAGCTCCATCTGGTTGCATGCATGGAGATGACCTAAAAACGTATTTTTAAAAATCGGTTCTTATTAAAAAATATATTTATTCATTAAAAAAAAAATAATGTTTTAAATGATGAAAAGACTTAGAACAATTGCGATTCGGATGTGAATTTATTTTTTTGTGTACCCCTTATAATTATAATGTAACTTTTTCAAAGCAGGTTACAGGTAAGAATAGCTCATTCCGGTTACCTGCAGATGGCCTAAAAACGTCTTTAAAAAAAAAAAAGCTTATTTAAAAAATTATTATATATATATTCTTATTATTTTTTGTCTGAATCGATATTTTGTGCACCCCTTATAATTATGATGAAACTTTTTCAAAACGGGTTACAGTTAAAGGCCTACTGAAATGAAATGTTTTTATTTAAACGGGGATAGCAGATCCATTCTATGTGTCATACTTGATCATTTCGCGATATTGCCATATTTTTGCTGAAAGGATTTAGTAGAGAACATCGACGATAAAGTTCGCAACTTTTGGTCGCTGATAAAAAAAGCCTTGCCTGTACCGGAAGTAGCGTGACGTCACAGGTTGAAAGGCTCCTCACATTTCCCCATTGTTAACACCAGCAGCGAGAGCGATTCGGACCGAGAAAGCTACGATTACCCCATTAATTTGAGCGAGGATGAAAGATTTGTGGATGAGGAACATCAGAGTGAAGGACTAGAGTGCAGTGCAGGACGTATCTTTTTTTGCTCTGACTGTAACTTAGGTACAAGGGCTCATTGGATTCCACACTTTCTCCTTTTTCTATTGTGGATCACGGATTTGTATTTTAAACCACCTCGGATACTATATCCTCTTGAAAATGAGAGTCGAGAACGTGAAATGGACATTCACAGTGACTTTTATCTCCATGACAATACATCGGTGAAGCACTTTGGCTACGGCGCTAACGTGATAGCATCGGGCTTAACTGCAGATAGAAACAAAAGAAATAAGCCCCTGACTGGAAGGATAGACAGAAAATCAACCATACTATTAAACCCTGGACCTGTAACTACACGGTTAATGCTTTCCAGCCTGGCAAAGCTTAACAATGCTGTTGCTAACGACGCCATTGAAGCTAACTTAGCTACGGGACCTCACAGAGCTATGCTAAAAACATTAGCTATCTACCTACGCCAGCCCTCATCTGCTCACCAACACCCGTGCTCACCTGCGTTCCAGTGATCGACGGCGCGACGAAGGACCTCACCCGATCATCGATGCGGTCGGCAGCTAGCGTCGGATAGCGCGTCTGCTATCCACCTCAAAGTCCTCCTAGTTGTGTTGCTGCAGCCAGCCGCTAACACACCGATCCCACCTACAGCTTTCTTCTTTGCAGTCTCCATTGTTCATTAAACAAATTGCAAAAGATTCACCAACACAAATGTCCAGAATACTGTGGAATTTTGCGATGAAAACCGAGCTGTTTGTATTGGATACAATGGTGTTCGAATACTTCTGTTTCAACGATTGACGTCACGCGCAAATGTCATCATATCTAGACGTTTTCAACCGGAAGTTCCCCGGGAAATTTAAAATTGCACTTTATAAGTTAACCCGGCCGTATTGGCATGTGTTGCAATGTTAAGATTTCATCATTGATATATAAACTATCAGACTGCGTGGTTGGTAGTAGTGGGTTTCAGTAGGCCTTTAAGAAAAGCTCCTTCTGGTTACACGGAGAAGGCTTGAAAACGTATTTTTAAAAATGAGTTCTTATTTTTAAAAAAAAGCAAATAATATTCCTTTTTTTAAAATCCAATTTTTGAAAATTATAAATCAATTCAGAATGGGTTGAACAAGAATGGCAAATCGGATGTGAATTGATTTTTTTGTGGACCCCTGATGTTTACCACTGCCTAAATCCCACTTATCACCAATTTATTTCAACCATCCATATTCATTTTCTAGATAATCTTATTTATCTCACCATATGAAATAAAACTTACTTCACCAATTATTATTTATTTATATATTTATTTTTTATTGTTATTACTTATGGAGTATATTGTGAATAAATTGAGAACAGGAAGTGAACAAAAGTTTTAGCAACTGCTAGGTAAAGGAAAAGGGGTAGGATTAAATAAGCTCTGCTTCTTCCTACTCCTTTTCGAACATGTTGAATTGAGGAACTGGAAATTGTGATGTATCATGTTGTATGCATGCATGTTCGAAATAAACTCAAACTCAACTCAACTCAACCAATAGTGGGCGCTGTATAGCAAATAAACACATTCCTTATTATTGTAAAGAAAACAACATTGCCTAACAAATACTTTATGTTTATGTTTTCTCTCTCTCTCTCTCTCTTTTCACAGCCTATCTTATTGACTTCTTTGTTAACTCCGTCATAGAGCGCAGCCAAACCAAACTCACCCCCAGGGAAAACTGCATCTCTTGGTAATTCTTATACTGTTTAAAGCTGCTGCGTTGCTCCATTGTTGCGCCTCCTGAGAGAGCGCTGAATGAGATCCCAAGGTGTACTGTACAGTACAGTATTATTAGTTCATAACATTGCACTGATGTGTCGGTAACGTCAAACACAGTATTTTTTTTTAACCATACTCGCTATTTTATGTTCATGTCATATATTAAAATTATGTTATAGCACCCTGAATGTAAACAAATGCCATGGGTGGATCTACACCTGACATCCACTGTAATGATACCAAGTACAGGAGCATAGTTAGTCGATACTACTATGATTACATCAATATTTTTTACCATCACAAAATCTTTTTTCCTTTTTAAAAAAAAATCATATTATGGAAATATGTCCCTGGACACATGAGGACTTTGAATATGACCAATATGAATATGAATATGAAATTGATACCTAAATTTGTGGTATCATCCAAAACTAATGTAAAGTATCCAAACAACAGAAGAATAAGTGATTATTACATTTTAACAGAAATGTAGATAAAACATGTTAGAAGAGAAAGTAAGCAGATATTAACAGTAAATGAACAAGTAGACTGATAATTCATTTTCTACCACTTGTCCTTAATAATTTTGACAAAATAATCAAATGGAAAATGACACAATATGTTACTGTATATGTCAGCAGCTAAATTAGGAGCCTTTGTTTGCTCACTTACTATAAAAAGACAAGTTATCTAGTATGTTCACTATTTTATTTAAGGACAAAATTGTTCTTCGATTGCAATAAAAAAACATATGTTTAATGTACCCTAAGATTTTTTGTTAAAATAAAGCCAATAATGCCATTTTTGTGGGACCCCTTATTCAGAAAAGTACCGAAAAGTATCAAAATACATTTTGGTACCGGTACCGGTACTAAAATATTGGTATCCGGACAACACTAAAAGGCATTATGTATGGAATTTTGGCACATCGCATCAACAAGACTTCCCTCGCAAATCTCGACTTCATTCGTCAGACGTCGTCCCCAAACAGAGAAACCCAAAACAATAAGTGCTTGTCAAGCCAGTTGTGTGGTAACCATGAAGCCATGTTTGCTTTTATTTCCTCACAGTTTAAACAAGATAACAGGCCCGGGGAGCTCGGATTTGGCTCGTCCGTCTCACCTGGGTGTGCCGGCCGGAAGACAGGTAAGAAAAGTGGCAAGACAGGAACCGTGTTTACCCTTTCACACTCTTTTATTCCCGTTCCTGACCTTTGCAGCTACAGCATCTTTGGCAACAGGCCTCATTTAAAAATTGTTACACAAAAAGTAACAAAGCATTAGCGTTAAACTGTGTCTTTTTGGCGGGTTATCCGCTTTTGTTGGTGTGTGCACGTGCGTGGCGGGAAGAGAAGGTCTAAAGGGGTGGGGGGGGGGGGAGTGGCACAGGTACACTGGATATTCTCGCTGGGTTTGAGCCGGGGAGGGAGGGGTAGGTAAAAAGGTGGAATCCATTGGGGCGGCATGGCAACGCAATGCTTATAAAGCCGGAGACACACCCAGCCGCCAGCCTCAAGTCAACTCGCTTCCAGACGGGAGCCGGCAGCACTTTGCAGGAGTCATGCTCAGCCTCTGGAAATTACCGAGGGTGGTCACCATCAATCAAGTGCCCAAAGTAAGTCGGCTGTCTTCTGCTTTGTAGCTAAACTCTCTTTTAAAGTCAACAATGTTGACAACTTGGCTCCATTTCTCTTGTGATGTACTTACTTAGGCTTCACTAATTTTTCTTGTCATTTTAAAATCAGTGTTCATGTTCACTAGGGTTGCAAGATATTAGACATAAATCAGTGGTTCTCATACTTTTCTCCACCAAGTACCACCTCAGAACACAGTTGGTGCTCCAAGTATGAATGAAATAAGTTTATTTCGGTCTTATAATCAACCATCAACCATTTTGTGTGATCAGTTTCACAGTACAGATTATACATATTTAACAAATCATACACATTTACACACAAAAATCAAATAAAAAGAATGACCGAAAAAGGAATAGGCTGAAGCCAAAGCTTATATTTGCCTATCCCAGGGGTCGGCAACCCAAAATGTTGAAAGAGACATATTGGACCAAAAATATAAAAACAAATCTGTTTGGAGCCGCAAAAAAAATAAAAGCCATATTACATACAGATAGTGTGTCATGAGATATACATTGAATTAAAATGACTTAAAGGAAACTAAATGACCTCAAATATACCTACAGATGAGGCATAATGATGCAATATGTACATATAGCTAGCCTAAATAGCATGTTAGCATCGATTAGCTTGCAGTCATGCAGTGACCAAATATGTCTGATTAGCACTCCACACAAGTCAACAACATCAACAAAACTCACCTTTGTGCATTAATGCACAATGTTAAAAGTCGGGTGAACAAAATGAGACAGAAAAAGAAGTGGCATAAAACACGCCCTAAAAAGTCGGAGAAAGTTATACATGTAAACAAACTACGGTGAGTTCAAGGACCGCCAAAATTAGTAGGACAAAACGGCGCTCGCCAAATACTCGAATCAGTGAAGCCTGTTTAATATAAACAGTGTGCTTTATAACAATTAGGGAGGTTTGTGTCATGTTTGTCCTCCTACAGAAACCATAATAAAACAAAAAATATATTTTTTTCCCCTCATCTTTTTCCATTTTTCATACATTTTTGAAAAAGCTCCACAGAGCCACTAGGGCGGCGCTAAAGAGCCGCATGCGGCTCTAGAGCCGCGGGTTGCCGACCCCTGGCCTATCCTATACCTTCACTGAAAATAAGATTACCTGAAACATCAACGTTCAAAAAAATCAATGGGATGAAAGTAATTGTTACTATATTTTACAGTTTTCTATTATTTCACCTTTCAAGGCTTTCTTAAACCTTAACAAAGAAGTACATGTCTTCAATTGAGTACTGCAGGTTGAGAATGACTGATAATGATATGAATTTGGTAGATGATAGCGCTTATAACACTATTGTCATATCCCGACACTTTCTTGCTGTGTCCGCATATTTGACAGCGACAAGTGAACAAATGCGTCATCAACGCAATGTAGCATTCACAGTTGGGAGCTAGCGGCTAACATCCCTCCACAGTGCTAAGCCGATGCCAAGTCAGCGATCCTTGCCTTCATGGCGGAAATAAAACATTAGGTTTCTTACAGGTATAATTACTGGATGAGGAGGAATAGCTACACATGGTACTCTACACACCATAGGAGGATATGCTAACCGCTAAGCTAGAGCTCTTGAATGTAGGCAGAAATGGGTGAATAAATACTAATATCGACACAACGTTGCCAAGTATAGTATCAGTATGTGGTCAATACTGGACTGGTTAGATCCATATTGTTTACTATCAATCTTTCGTTCATTTTTATTATTGTTTACAAACTCAGAAAATAAGCCCCTGGATGCAAAGTTTTTAAATCAGAGCCAATAGTAGGACATCATTTAAATATTTAATGCTTATTATTACACCGCAATCCTGTGTTTTTGTCCAATATATTCGTGATCATAAATTGAATCATTCAATAATGTTGAAACATTTTGGTATCATCATTGGTATGACCAATACTGCCCCTGTAACTATGGTACTTAGTATTAGACCGATACACAAATGTGTAGTATCGCCTAAAAATAATTTAAAGTATCCAAACAACAGAAGAATGAGTGTTTGTTACATTTGAACAGAAGTGTAGACAGAACCATGTTACAACAGAAAGTAACCAGATATTAACTGTAAATTAGCATGTCGATTAATAATAGTTTTGATAAAATAATACAACCAAAAATGACGCAATATGTGATGCATACATCAGCAGCTAAATTAGGAGCCTGTTTTGAAATACTTCTAATATTATTCATATTAAGAATAATATATTGTCATATTGTTGCCGCAGAAGATTGCAACATTTAGATTTTAGGCTATATCGCCCATAACTAGTGTATCTTCATGTTTAACAAGACGATGCAATACTGTAGTGCTATATTATGTCAGGAGACGTTGTAATGTGTGATAGGGAGATACAACATCTTTATTATTATTATTATTATTATTATAATTGATAATAGTAGTTGTACAACATTGCACACACTAGGGCCTCATGCAGACTATTTAAAATAACTTTATTTTTAATTATATTATGTTGAAATGGAATATGATACACTGTGTTACATGAAACTTTTTGTAAGTATTACCAGTATAACCATTCATTAAAACAAATTAGAGAGAGCAATGATAACAATAGCAAGGCTGGTTCGTTGGAAGCGGCAGCACGGTGGAAGAGGGGTTAGTGCATGTGCCTCACAATACAAAGGTCCTGAGTAGTCCTGAGTTCAATCCCGGGCTTGGGATCTTTCTGTGTGGAGTTTGCATGTTCTCCCCGTGACTGCGTGGGTTCCCTCCGGGTACTGCGGCTTCCTCCCACCTCCAAAGACATGCACCTGGGGATAGGTTGATTGGCAACACTAAATTGGCCCTAGTGTGTGAATGTGAGTGTGAATGTTGTCTGTCTATCTGTGTTGACATTGGGATGAGGTGGCGACTTGTCCAGGGTGTACCCCGCCTTCCGCCCGAATGGAGCTGAGATAGGCTCCAGCACCCCCCGCGACCCCAAAAAAAGGGACAAGCGGTAGAAAATGGATGGATGGATAGATGGTAGTATTAGTACCTTCAAGTCCTTTTCAACAGCTTTTTTTGTGATTGTTGCAGGCTGAAAACGCCTGAATACACCACAGCTTTTTCAAAATATTGCGGCAAAAGTCGTCATCGTCTGAGACTGGTGATTTAATAATTTTTGTTGTCAATGTTTTAAAGTTTTTTTGTCTCCTAAACCCTAAAAAGCACAGGATTTGAACACATCTAACAAATATAGCAGAGCTGCTCTAATTTTCAGATGAAACACTGAAAATTTACTTTTTGTGGAATTTATGGATGACTGAAGCCATTAGCGGCTCTCGAAAAAAATCGATTCACATCCAAAGTGCAACTACTATTTATTCTGATACTGAATCGATTCATAATTATAAAAAAAAAAAAAAATCATTTTGAAAATAAATAATTTTTTTAGGCCATTTCCGCACTTCCTCCTCAGCAGCGAAAAGGAGCTTTGATAACCTGTTACCTGTTTTAAAAAACAAAATTATATATGTATATTAATATATATATATTAATATATGTATATATATATATATATATATATATATATATATATATATACTGTGTGTATATATATATATATATATATATATATATATATATATATATATATATATATATATATATATATATATATATATATATATATATATATATATATATATACATACTGTGTATATATATATATATATATATATATATATATATATATATATATATATATAGATATATATAGATATATATATAGATATATATATATATATATATATATATATACACATATATGTATATATATATATTAGGGGTGTGGGAAAAATTGATTCAAATTCGAATCGCGATTCTCACGTTGTGCGATTCAGAATCGATTCTCATTTTTAAAAAATCGATTTTTTTTAAAATTTAATTTAATTTTTTTAAATTAATCAATCCAGCAAAACAATACACAACAATACCATAACAATGAAATCCAATTCCAAAACCAAACCCGACCCAGCAACACACAGAACTGCAATAAACAGAGCAATTGAGAGGAGACACAAACACGACACAGAACAAACCAAAAGTAGTGAAACAAAAATGAATATTATCAACAGCAGTATCAATATTAGTTACAATTTCAACATAGCAGTGATTAAAAATTCCTCATTGACATTATCATTAGACATTTATAAAAAAAAAATAAAAAAAGAACAATAGTGTCACAGTGGCTTACACTTGCATCACATCTCATAAGCTTGACAACACACTGTGTCCAATATTTTCACAAAGATAAAATAAGTCATATTTTTGGTTCATTTAATAGCTAAAACAAATGTACATTATTGCAATCAGTTGATAAAACATTGTCCTTTACAATTATAAAAGCTTTTTACAAAAATCTACTACTCTGCTTGCATGTCAGCAGACTGGGGTAGATCCTGCTGAAATCTATGTATTGAATGATTAGAGAATCATTTTGAATCTTGGCAAAAATCTTAGCCACACGATTATCAAATGTATTAGGAAAATTAATTCATACTGACCAAACTGGCTTCATGGAAGGTTGACAACCTTCAGACAATACAAGGAAATTGTTTAATGTTATTTACTATGCTAGAAGTCTCCCTTATCCCACAGCAGTATGTACTGTTGATGCGGAGAAGGCATTCGACCGCATAAACTGGTCATTTATATTTTGCACATTACGTAAATTTGGATTTGGAGATAATTTTATACAATGGATTAAGATGCTTTATGGCCCATGGCATCAGTCAAAACCAATAATCATATTTCAGAAACTTTTTCGTTAAAAAGAGGAGTAAAACAGGGATGTCCTGCATCTGGATTATTATTTAATTTGGTTATTGAACCCTTAGCTGCAAAAATAAGAAGTGAAAATAATATTCATGTTATAAAAATTGGCTCTCAGTATAATAAGCTATCGATGTATTGTGACGACATAATTCTCTACCTGTCACATGTTAACTCCTCTCTAAACTATATCAATAATGTCATCACTGAATATGGCTGTTTATCAGGGTATAAAGTCAATTGGGACAAATGTGACATATTACCACTTAACACTGCAAGAAATCACAACTTCAGAACTCCAAAATTGGGTTTGGTTTTGAAATTGTATTGCATTATTATGGTATTGTTGTGTATTGTTTTCATTTAAAAAAAAAAAAATTTAAAAAAAATCGTTTTTGAATCGAGAATCGTGTTGAATTGAAAAAAAAAATTGATTTTGAATCGAATCGTGACCTCAAGAATCGATTCTGAATCGAATCGTGGGACACCCAAAGATTCCCAGCCCTAATATATATATATATATATATATATATATATATATATATATATATATATATATATATATATATATATATATATATATATATATATATATATATATATTTGTATATATATATATATATATATATATATATATATATATATATATATATATATATATTTGTATACATATATATATCATTTGGTATATATATATATATGAACTTATATATCACGGGAATTGGACCGAATTGTCACCTCAGGAATCGGAATCATGAGTGATAGATACCCATCCCTAGAATCCATATACTATTTGTTATATACTTAGTTAGGGAAACCGGTATTATACCCAAGTCATGTTCGGCATTCCATTTAGATTTAAATTGTTTGGAAACATTTCGGTTCAAGTTGTTGTTTGTTTTTTGAGGTTTTCCATGAAGACAGCATCATCTCAGGCTACCGTTACCCCCGCAGCTCAGCCACCTACTGCATTCTGAGCATCTTTCAGCTGACTAATGAGACCCTGAACATTTGGACACACTTTTTGCCCACCTGGTATGTACAGCTCCAACACTGTGACATGTGCCTACAGCTAATAGCTTTAGTTTTTAATGTGAGGACATTTTTACATTTGCATCACCAATATTGAAACGTGTTTAACTTTACAATCTTATATTGTATTGCATGCTGGTGTTGCCTTGATTGGGACACCCAATACAGTAGAATCTGTAGAACCAATACAGTATGTCTATGTTGTTGATGTTTTTTAAATTACAGTAGTACCTCAACTTAAGAGCTTAATTGGTTCTGTGACAAAGCCCTTAACTCAAAACATGTATATTTCAAATCAACATCTCCAATTGAAATAATTTTGGTGTTTGGCCCCCTAAAACTCCACAATTTTAACATGTAACATGCCTTAAAAACTTTTAGTTAAGAAATGTTCTATAAAACAATATAATATACAACCAGCAACTAAAGTAGTTTTATAAAATAATGTATATATTTACCTTGGAGAGTGGACTTCTACAATATCTCCTTCAAGCCGCTTCTCAGTCCAAAACACACCATCAGCTTTTCCATATTTTCATGGATAAATGTACGTCGTTCGGATAATGCTACCAGGTAAGACCAGATATTTTGGTCGGATCTTGCGGGGTTTACTGTGACATTTGCTCCCCCAACTAATGGCGGGGATGCTTGTAACTCTTAATGGTGCTTGCAACTTCAATCGGAACAATTAGCCGAGAGACCGCTCTTATCTCAAAACACTCTTAAGTTGTGGTTGAATTTGTGTTGTGGTGTTGCCAACTTCCTCATTATCACTAAGCAGCGTGACATGACATGAATAACGTAATTGCTGTCTAGCTTACTGTGTCTGGGAAGTACATTTGAAAGCCACGCATAGTTTCGGTTTTGGTTATAATATGTCAACGTCAGTCAGGCATTTCGAGGGGTGTCGAGGTAAACAGGTTCCACTGGACACACAACAAACAAGGTTACTATATCCTGTGCTGAAAATACTCAATTTTACCACAACATAATGCCTTGACATTATTTTGAAGCTTTTTTTTTACATTTTCTACAAAACTTAGTGTCATATTTCTACAAATCTGCAAAATTCTTAACTGGCAACTGTTTTGAGCACCAAATTTACCTTCATATATGATCACATGGGGCAACTTGTTCATCACTGGCTCCCTTTGTGTGAAACATGCAGACTTTTCTGTGTAAATCTATTACCACAATCAATAAAATGAATAGGAATCGACCAACAGAAGCCAAAAAGTCAAAGTGTAATCATCCACAGGAGTCAACTAAAATGAGGTCAAGTTTAAGCAAGTAAAGTAAACCAGCGCATGAATAGAGGATTTTTTGTTTGTGTTTTAGTTACCATGAAAGATAGACCTCCTGCAGTGTCACGAAACCTCCCTGGCAACGCATCACAGGACTCAAGTTGAACAAAAAATAATGCATATGGTTTCGCATTACTTTTAAAAGGGCTTTATCTACATTAAACTTTTGATTTATCCCACACGTAGTAAAAAAGTCAACTGTAATTTTGTACCTTTAATTGTGTACATCACCAGGCAGAGATGGTGTTATGGAAATTCTTATTTTTTACAGATTAGTAAATCAGGTTGAACCTGATTACGTCAGGTTAGAACAGACAAAAGGCGACATTGCACACATTCAAGTGACCTGAGCTTGTAATTAGCATGTCCCTTGTATAATTCACTCACCCTAAAGCAGGGGTGTCAAACTCATTTTAGACCGGGGGCCAAATCTACTCCCAAATGGGCCGGACTGGTAAAATCAGGGCACGATAACTTCAAAACAAAGACAACTTCAGATTGTTTTCCCTGTTTAAAAATAGAACAAGCACATTCTGGTTGTTGTTGTTTTTTTCACATTTTCCGCATTTTTCGGAGTATAAGTCGCTCCGGAGTATAAGTCGCACCGGCCGAAAATGCATAATCAAGAAGGAAAAAATCATATATAAGTCGCACTGGAGTATAAGTCGCATTTTTGGGGGAAATTTATTTGATAAAACCCAACACCAAGAATAGACATTTGAAAGGCAATTTAAAATAAATAAAGAATAGTGAACAACAGGCTGAATAAGTGTACGTTATATGACGCATAAATAACCAACTGAGAACGTGCCTGGTATGTTAACGTAACATATTATGGTAAGAGTCATTCAAATAACTATAACATATAGAACCCGCTATACATTTCCCAAACAATCTGTCACTCCTAATCGCTAAATCCGATGAAATCTTATACGTCTAGTCTCTTACGTGAATGAGCTAAATAATATTATTTGATATTTTACGGTAATGTGTTAATAATTTCACACATAAATAAATGAATAAATACTTATATAGGGCTTTTCTACCTTCAAGGTACTCAAAGCGCTTTTGACAGTATTTCCACATCCACCCATACATTCACACACTGATGGCGGGAGCTGCCATGCAAGGCGCTAACCAGCAGCCGTCAGGAGCAAGGGTGAAGTGTCTTGCCCAAGGACACAACGGACGTGACTAGGATGGTAGAAGGTGGGGATTGAACCCCAGTAACCAGCAACCCTCCGATTGCTGGCACAGCCACTCTACCAACTTCGCCACGCCGCTCCGCATAAGTCGCTCCTGAGTATAAGTCGCACCCCTGGCCAAACTATGAAAAAAACTGCGACTTATAGTCCGAAAAATACGGTACATGTTGCGGTTAATAATTTATTTGTCGTTATTTATATTTTCTGAAAACATTATGTGGATGTCAACTCATTGGTGTTAATTTTCAATCAAGATGAAAAAATTATATAAAAATCAAATTACAGGGTGTTATTTATGTAGTTTGATCATTTTCCTTGACTGATGTACTAACATCATATGGTTTATCTTGTACATATGTAGCATCATTTACAAAGATACAAATAATTGCTATTTGGACATCTAGTGGACACATTTAGAACAGCTGTTTCTTTCATTCAAAAATGTCAAGTTAATTTTTATACTTAGCAAACTCATCTCGCGCGCCGGATAAAACCTGTTCGCTGGCCTGATCCAGCCCTCAGGCCGTACGTTTGACACCCCTGCCCTAAAGCCTTTTCATTAAAGATGATGGCCGATATTTGCATTTTTTAACTGATTGATGATCAGCTGATGAGTAGTGTTTACATGGATAAAGATTGTACTCACGTAAAAGATTCCTTTAAAAAAGATGCACGCTCAGGGAGACACAATTACATTTCTTGATTCCTTGTTACACAACTACATGAATTCCTGGAAGGTGTTTGTTTTGCCAGAATACTGGCTCGAATTTGAGAGCGAGCTGCAACCTAGCAGGCACAAGACATTGATACAACGTTGATCACACATATATGTTTTTCTAAAACTGACCTCTAAACAACATTTCAAAATAGTTGTATTTGTAAACTGAGCAAATTGTAAACGTTGGCGTCTAACGTTGGATCCAGGTTGTTGGTTGGGAAATGACCAAATTTCAATGGTCAAATCAACATCACAACCTGGCATTGAATAAATGTCGTCAACAAGCATGTTGTTTCAACGTTGCATTTGTGTTGTAGAATATGGGTTGGGAAACGACCAAAATTCAATGATCAAATCAACGTCACAACCCGACATTGATTAAATATTGTCAAAAAGCATGTTGTTTCAACATTAGGTTTGAGTTGCTCAATGTCAGGATCAAATTCATCAAGTTCTTAAAGTGCTTTTAATGTCTTGTGCCTGCTGGAAACAAACCATAACTGAGAGTAGTATTGGCTTTTGTTTAGTTATTGTGCACTACCCATTTTATTGTGTTAAAAATATATATATGTAGCATTCAATAGCACAAATAAATGTATTATTTATTAATAAATAATAAATCATCTGTTTTCAATAATAAATCAATTGTAAATTTGCTTGATAAAAGCTTGATAAAAATGTGTTATTGCGTTTACTTGATATAAAACATTTTCAGCTTTATTATCTAGTGTTTCTTAACCACCATTATTGGGCCACGAGCGCCCCCTACAGGGCTGCACAAAAATTACATGACTGCAGAAGTACGCAGTTGTAATACGCCTTTTCATCACTTGTGGCAGTAATGACAATTTCAAACAGAAAGTCATAGAAAAGTTTCTGAAGTGCAAAAATTATGACTAAAGTGTTGAAGCTTTATGTTTATTTGCACTTAAATTGGTATTTATTATTTTATGTATTATTTTTTTTATGTATCATTCATTTAGTTAGAACCTATATATTTTTGCACTGTGTAATCATATGTAAATGTATTTGATCAGTTTGAGTCCCTTCGTCTGCAGTATATTTGATTAATATTTATTTTGGAATCAGCCTGACTTAAGCCTTGATAACAATCTTTGTGATTAACACATGGTTTCATATCATTTGACAAACTTTATCCTGTTAAACTGTGAGTAGGTCACATATATTTATTAAATATCACTAAAATCCACAATAATATTACAAACTCAGTGTTAATATATAAGTGGGCCTCAGGCCCATCTGTTGGGGAAAATTTGGGCCCTGAGGTCAAAAAGGTTAAGAACCCCTAATCTATTATCAAAGTATCGGATCAAAACTCGAAATCGGGTCGGATCTGAGGCCAAAAAAATTGCCAAAAATTGGAGGGCAAAAACGAGATTGAGAAGTTGGTGACAGGCATGACAAGAAAAATGAGACGTCATCAGTGGCATGTATAAAGAGTGTCACTCAAACAATAAATTGTACAGATAAAGTAGAGATGTCAGTTAATACCGGCCTGCCGATATTATCGGCCAAAAAATGCTTTAAAATGTTTTATCGGAAATTATCTGTATCGTTTTTTTTATAATCGGTATCGGTTTTTTTTTTGTGTTTTTTTTAATTAAATCAACATAAAAAACACAAGCTACTCGTACAATTAGTGCACCAACCCAAAAAACCTCCCTCCCCCATTTACACTCATTCACACTCATTCACACTAAAGGGTTGTTTCTTTCTGTTATTAATATTCTGGTTCCTGCATTATACATCAATATAGATCAATACAGTCTGCAGGTATACAGTCCGTAAGCACACATGATTGTGCCTGCTGCTGGTCCACTAATAGTACTAACCTTTAACAGTTAATTTTACTCATTTTCATTAATTACTAGTTTCTATGTAACTGTTTTTATATTGTTTTACTTTCTTTTTTATTCAGGAAAATGTTTTTAATTTATTTATATTATTTTAAAAACATTTTTAAAAAGGACCTTATCTTCACCATACCTGGTTGTCCAAATTAGGCATAATAATGTGTTAATTCCACCATCGGTATCGGTAATTAAGAGTTGGACAATATCGGATATCGTCAAAAAAGCCATTATCGGACATCCCTAAGATAAAGTAATTAATCAAGTTCAAGATAGTAACTCAATTCAGGTGGGTTGAGAAATTTCTCCCAGAAATAATTCTGAAACACTGCCCTGAAAGACATGTCTGCGTCATTTTTCTTCATGAATTTAGTCGCATTGTTTTTTATTTATTTGTTCACTCGAGGTTTAAAAAAAAGATGACTTAGGAGGGAGCACCAAAGTTAATGATTTTCCAAATCTTCTTCCTGGCAGGTATTTCCTGTGGAAACTAGTAAGTGTAGTGCTGATACAGACGGCATGGCAGCACACCTTCACCTGGCCTCTGGTGGTCTTCCTGGTGTCCTGCTGCACGTACCCACTGGCATCCAGCTGTGCGCACACTTTCAGCAGCATGTCGGCGCGCGTGCGACACATCTGCTTTTATATCGACTACGGCGCACTGGGTCTCTACAGCCTGGGTGAGTGTGCTGAGTGATGTTTGCCACACGTCATAACGATATTGTTGATTTATCCGTAATGTTTGATGTATCGCTCTCAAAATGTCACAAAAAAAAAACATCACCTCCTAGTGCATTTGTGTTATTTCCAGAAGTTTAAAAATGACCTGTGTGAAGTTGCCCCCCCCCCCCCCCCCCCCCTTTTTAAAATAACACTGCCCTTTGTTTGTGCTGTAAAAAAATTACTTTGTGCCATTACGGTTTTTAAATAATTTTAAAATAGATTTTCTGACTGTTACATATACTGTAATAATGTACATGGTAATTGGGATTTGTTATACATTCCATCCAACCATCCATTTTCTACCACTTGTGTGTATATTATATAATAATATAACATAATAATATAATATATCAGTATATATTATATACTGTATATATATTATGTAAATATTACATATATGTTATATTTTATATTGCTTCTATGGTACATTTTTAGTCTACTTTATACCTTTTGTTTTCGCCCTCTTTTTGTGCCCTGTGTGCATTATCCTTGCCATCCTTATCCGTTCCATCCTTTGTAACTGAGCTACTGCGTATCACAATTTCCCTTGTGGATCATTAAAGTTTGTCTAATTCTAAGTGTCAAAAACACCCCAAACTTGTCCCCATTATTTTGTGCTATGTTCGTGCTGCATTTTTTTGACTATTATAGTTTTTATGTTAACGTTTTATAGTTTTAATGTTGTGAAAGAGGAACTGCACTTATTTTATCGTTCACAATAATTATGAAAGACATGACGAAGGATGTTATTTGTCTATGAATGTTCTCATTCATCCAGGTCATTGTAATTTCAGGGCATTCCTTCGCTACTGGACTGTTTGGTTTGTCTTAGAAGACGTTTCGCCTCTCATCCGAGTAGGCTTAATCAGTCCATGCTCATAGACTTAGATTGGTCAGATCTTGTCTTAGACTTCTCCAAAGTGGGCTGGCTCAAGGTGGAGGACAGGGTTAAACAACTTGCACTGAGCCTAGTCTATAAAATCCGCTACACCTCCCTGATACCGAAGTACATGTCAAACTACTTCCTTAACGTAAATGACCGCCATAACCACAACACCAGGGGGAGCTCCACTAACCACGTTAAACCCAGATTCCGAACTAACAAAGGTCTTAACTCATTCTCTTTCTATGCCACATCAATGTGAAATGCGCTCCCAACAGGTATAAAAGAAAGGGCATCTCTATCCTCCTTCAAAACCGCAATAAAAGTTCACCTCCAGGCAGCTACAACCCTAAACTAACACCCTCCCCGGATTGCTAATAATCAAATGTAAGCAATCAAATGCAGATACTTTTTCTTATGCCTTCTGATCTCTCTCTCTCTCTCTCTCTCTCCCTCTCTCTCTCTCTCTCTCTCTCTCTCTCTCTCTCTCTCTCTCTCTCTCTCTATGTCCACTACTTGCTGTCTATATACCCTACCCCCCCCCTTCACACCCCTGATTGTAAATAATGTAAATAATTAAATGTGATTATCTTGTGTGATGACTGTATTATGATGATAGTAAATATCTGATAGTATATATCTGTATCATGAATCAATTTAAGTGGACCCCGACTTAAACAAGTTGAAAAACTTATTCGGGTGTTACCATTTAGTGGTCAATTGTACGGAATATGTACTTCACTGTGCAACCTACTAATAAAAGTCTCAATCAATCAATCAATCAAAACTTAGATTGGTCAGATCTGGGGCTGTATTTATCAAGCGTCTTAGAGTGCCATTTTACACTTAAGTCCTGAGAATTTGCGAAATTTAGTCCTACTCTCAAACTTAAGAATAAAAGCTATTTATCAACTTTCTTAAGTCTAAGAATCACTCGTACTCTCCACAATATGTAAGAGACCTTCAGAGGTGTCCTAAGTGGTTAGGAGTTGCCAGCGGGGGATGGCACTGAGGCGAGAGAGACGTGCGCGAACGTTCAGGGAGCGGAAGGATGTCCTGGCTTTGTTTGATGACGAGCAGCTGAACAAACGGTATCGTTTAGACAGAGCGGGTATTATTTTTGTCACAGATTTAATAAGGGGCGTCATCTCATCAGCAACATCACGCAGCAGAGCTTTCACAGCAGAGCCACCCACACCAGTTTCAAATTAGTTGCCTAATTAATGAATTGGAAAGAAAAGGAAACATTTATTTTTGATTCATTGCCATTATTGTTTGTTTGTTTTGTATTATTTTGTATTTTATTGTCAAAATATACACTCCCATTGTCCACTTAAATATGTCTAAGATATTTCTTTATTCTTAGACAAGGGATTCCCTTCCGTGATTGGTCATTTCTATGGACACAGAAATGACGTCACCTAAAATTCCGTTTACGGCACATAGTAATGTCGTAATTCAGCTCTGAGTGTGACACTTAAGATTCAGTCCTACACTTCGCTGAAAGTGTGAGTAAGACGCATGATAACTAACTTTTAAGTGCAGCTTTCAGCGAAGAATTTATTTAGTCATAAGTCAACTCTTAGCAGACTTCTTAGGAGTAATTCTAAGAAGCTTGATAAATACGGCCCCTGGTCTAGCGGCTGGTGCCAATACCTCAGTAGGCTTCATCAGTCCATGCTCATAGACTTAGATTGGTCAGATGTTGTCTTAGACTTATATTGGTCAGATTTAGTCTAGCGGCTGGTGCCTAAACCCCAAATATTTATACTCCAAAACCAGGAGGGTGTGCCTGGGCAAGGATGGTTTCACCCTATCGTAGTGAGAAAAACATCTACTTTGATGCAAAACAAGCAATCCTAATGTCAAAGGTCAATGACAGTCGTTGAAGTGTGATTTCCCCTCGTTAGCATTGAGGTATTGTGTGGCAGAACGATCGCTGTGGATCGACTACAACCAGTCCAAAATAGTCGGAATCACGCACGTTAGCATTCCATTCAGTTCAAACTTTATGGTCACAGAATTCTAACTCCTGTTCGAAACATTGTTATTTGATGGAGGCTAAATTGCAATATTTGGTGATTTGGCACCAGCTGCTGGACTAGATCTGACCAATCTAAGTCTATGAACATGAACTGATGAAGCCAACTGAGGTATTGGCACCAGCTGATCTGACCAATCTAAGTCTATGAGCATGAACTAATGAAGCCTACTTGGATGAGAGGCGAAACGTCTTCTGAGACAAACCAAACAGTCTAGTTGCAATCGATTGAATTCCCTGAGATGCATGATATTATTAATATGTTTTGCATTCTAAATACCAAGTGTCTTTTCGTGTCATGTTCCAACTTGTCGGGATACCTCTTCAGACTTCTTCTGTCCAGGTGAGATGCATGATTTATGATCTAGAATAAACTTCCGTGGGAGCAAGGAAGCGGGAAAGCACCAGACCTCTCGATGATGTAAACATAGGTACACCTGTGAATGATCAAGGCGCCACTATAAATAGTTTGTTTGCGTTAGCGCTTATAATAACAATATCACCAATACTTGGTTGATATTCAAATCACGAAATGTAAATTGAGTATTGTTGGCGTTTTTTGAATGGTTATTTATTGGATTTTATGGGCGAAATAGAGGGCCTCCCATTAGCTCCGCTGTAAGCAAACTCTTATTTACGTTTATGTACGAGTTAGAATGGTATTTTAAAAATCCATCCGTCGTCATGTCTTTCATAATGATTGTGAACAATTGGCAGAATTTCAAAAAAAGTGCAGTTCCCCTTTAACATTTTATGAATTATAACCAGCCCCTACCTTTTGAGAATCCCCCCTAACTTGTTCCAACTGTTTGTGCTGCAATTTTGTTTGTTGAACTGTTATAGTTGTTTTGTTATTAACGTTTTATTACTCATGGCCAGTCTGTAGTTTTTATGTTAATAACGCTTTGTATTTTTTATGTTATTGACTTGTTATCATTCATAACCAGACCGACAGCCATGTCAAAATCTCCCCAAACTTGTCCCATACGTTTGTGCTACATTTGTGCTGGTTTGTGCTGAAAAATTAACTATTCTAGTTTTTATGTTATGGGGCTGGTTGTGTATAATAACTTGTTAATAACATAAAAACTATAACATGTTAATAACATGACAACTACAGTAGATAGACAAAAAAATGCAGCACAAACATAGCACAAACTGATGTAACAAAGTTTGGGGAGGTTTTGCTGGTTATAAATAACAAAGGTTGATAAAATAAAAATTATAATAGATGAAGGGACGGCGTGGCGAAGTTGGTAGAGTGGCTGTGCCAGCAATCGGAGTGTTGCTGGTTACTGGGGTTCAATTCCCACCTTCTACCTTCCTAGTCACGTCCGTTGTGTCCTTGGGCAAGACACTTCACCCTTGCTCCTGATGGCTGCTGGTTAGCGCCTTGCATGGCAGCTCCCGCCATCAGTGTGTGAATGTTTGTGTGAATGGGTAAATGTGGAAATACTGTCAAAGCGCTTTGAGTACCTTGAAGGTAGAAGAACGCTATACAAGTATAACCCATTTATCATTTATAAAAAATATTTTGACAAGGTGACCTTACTAGTCAGAACAAGTATTTTAGAATCACCTAAAAACTGTAATTGTACAAACAAAAATCTTAGCAGGCACAAACATAGCACAATTCAATGGCATTTTAATATTTGCAATGATAAGCGGGGCCAACTTCGCACAGGTTTTAAAAATGAGGTTTGTAAAATTGTGCTGCACTTCAGGGTCTGCAATTACGTATTCAGCTTACGTATTCCCGGACAAGTGGGTGAACGGCTTCTTCCACCGTTGCTTCGTCCCTGTGGCTTTGCTCAACTCTATCATCTGCACCGGCTTGGCCTGTTACTCCAGGTACTGTAAGAGATTCATCTGAAATCTTACCGTTATCTCTCAGGATCACGCTTATCAACACCCCAGCGCGTCTGCAGCAGTGTTTCCCCCAGATTGGCAATCTATTCATGGCGGCGGGGGTGTGGCCAAAGGTGTGGTGTACCGTGTAACATCATCATATTTTCTGTATAATTGGTTAGGTTTTTTTTTTTAAATGCTAAAAAAAAAGAATATATTTAAAAGACAAATCTGTGTTATTAGTATCAACATATCTTTCTTACATTATATCATTGTATCGTTTTTGCTGTCTTTTACAATTGTTTTATTACTACACTGTAACACAGGCTTCACTTTGTACAGCCCTGGTTCATTTACATATATTTTTCTGCACTCCATAAATGTTGGAATTTGCTTTAACAATCCTTCAAAACAGAGATAAAAAACAAAACTGTTCAACTTAAAGTTGTCTATTGATAGTCTCAACAATGAAGTTATTTTAAAACTAAGTACACTTAGGAAAGTACATTGACGTACACACAAAGTGCACGTACATGTAGGAATCATGTTAAATTGACAATACAGTTTGGTATGAACTGCAAAAAGGCAATACAACCATGCAGGATAAAGGTTGGCTAGCTTAATGCTAACATAAAATGGTCGATCCCATTGATAGGCTAACAAAAAATAGCATTACGATAGCTCTTAGCTTGTACAAACAATTAACAAATGAAATTTTAACGGAACAAAATTGACATTAAACAACAAATGCTTTTCACAAGCATATAGTCACTCAACTTTGTGGAAAAGAATGCAGAAGTCTAACTTTGTACTACTACACCTGTGTGCGTACTGTATAGTTACAGAAGTCTGTTGCTCAAATCTCAAACTCTAATTTTAAAACACACAACAATATTTTGTGAACAAACATGATTCACATACCTCACCTGGAAGGTGAAGTGTTACCTTCCTTGCATCGCAAAATATAAAGAAAATAAATAATCCATCCATCCATCCATTTTCTACCGCAGAAATAATCTTTTTTAAATTTAGATATTTATTTTTTACTTGTACATTTATGAATGCATATATGGGAAACTGTACAATATTTCATGCGTTTTATCATTTATCATTCATCATTTAGTTTTGTCTGCCCTGTGTATTCTCTTTAGTTGCAGTGTCCTTACTGGCATTTGTCCATGCATGTGTCAGGGTGTGTTGATGACGAACCCTAAGATGCAGAGATGACGATAGGCATTGAGCGGGAAAACATTATTTAATGTCCAAAAATACCGTATTTCCTTGAATAGCCGCAGGGGCGCTAATTGATTTAAAACCTCCTATCACTCCGGCGCTTACCAGAAGCCTGCGGGATGGCCAAGCATGCGCTAATTATTTTAAAACCTCTTCTCACTCTGGCGCTTACCATGTCATGAAAAGCACATTTAATAAAAAAAAAAACGTTATTATTGTCTTACCTTTAGGTATAAATGAGTCCATGCCAGCTCCTTTTGAAGAAAAGCATCGATATAGAAGTCTTCCTTATCTTTCTTCAGTTTTAAAAGTCTCTCTGTCTCGATGGAGATCTTCCTTTTAAGTATTACCTCCTGCTTCGATTGAAAGTCCAGTTTAGAAAACTGTTTTATTTTAGATATGTAATCCTCCATGGTAAAAGTCCAAGCAAACAATGGCTGCGCACTCTTGCTGCCGGTTGTCTTCTTCTGCAGCACTCTTCTGCAGTACCAGCAGTCGCAAGAAGGATCACTAGCGCCCTCTACCACCAGGAGGCGGGAGTCATTTAATGACTCATATTTGACCCGGCGGAAGTGCCAAGCATGCGCTAATTATTTTGCGAAACGAGTTTGACCCGGCTGTAATTCGAGGCATGCGAATACCATATTCCCGGCGCCAATTCAAGGAAATACGGTATAAAGAAAAAACACAAACCAGGAACTAGGAACAGGAAACAGGATGCCAGGAAAACAGGAACTGGAAGACGAGGAACAAAAAGACAGCAAGCAACAAACATCTACAATATATAGCTTACCGCTACCGCTTACAGCTACACTGACATCGACAAGTAGGAATGACAATAATCCAGCCGTGACTGGAGGGCAGGGTAGGTATAAATAGCAGCTGGCTGATTGACACGGGTGTGGCCAGGTGCCAATCAGCCACAGCTGAGGGGACAGCACTCAGAGACAAACAGGAAACAGAACCAAAATAAGAGTGCTGACAGGAAATAAAACAAACACAGAGGAAAAACTAAAACTTAATCAAACTGTCAGGGACAAGCCTGACAGCATGGTTTCAGTTGCATAATTGCATAATTATGTGCATGCAATAGTTTAAAAGACTCAAAAAATGTAAGTTGTATATGTATTTGTCTTAAAGCACACTCCCCTGGCTTGTGCACGTGTCCTGCATGTCTGAATCTCCACTCTCCCACGGCAAATATTTGGGTTCAAATCTCTACTTACTTTTTTCATGTTCTTCTCATCCTTTTCTGGACTTTTCTAGTTTCATTGGATTCCTAAAATAGTCCATAGGTGTAAATGTGAATGGCTGTCATTGTGATTATTGTTATACAGTATATGTGTCCAGGGTGTACCCCAAAGCCAGCTGGGGGTAGGCCCCAGTGCAAAATTACTCACGGCTCACCGGGGACAAGTGGATTTATGGATATACAAAGTGTTACAAACCATTACCAACAATCCAAAACAGGGCACCTAGTATAATGACAGATTTGCTGTCTGGGATGAGAGAGCAAGCATTTTTTTTATGTGACAGTACATTCTCTTTATTTTGATAATTTCCACTTGATCTCATTATCTCTGCTCCTCCTATGTTAGCCAAGCATCTCCTTTCCCCACTGGTGTCTTCCCCAGCTGTCCCTTTTTGTCCAGTCTTTGTTGGATCCTCATCAGCTGTTATGTCAGACATTGTGTGTCTGTACTTCTCCTGCGCTCTTTGGCAAGGCAAGGCAAATGTATTTATAGAGCACAATTTCTACATAAGGCAATTCAAAATGCCATCCATCCATCCATCCATCCATTTTCTACCGCTTTACAGAAAATTACAAGAAGGCAAAAACAAACAATTAAATAATCATAAATTAAATTTAAAAAATAAATGTAAAAAAAATTATCATAAACTTAATTAAATTACAATTAAAATCAAAGAGTGTTGGTAAAATACATTCAGTTGTTATATGCACTATTAAAAACAAGTGTTTCCAGCCTGGATTTGAACATTGTCAAAATTTGAGGGCTGTCTCACATCTTCTGGAAGACTAGTCCAGATTTTAGGAGCCTCGCCATGTTTGGTCCTGACTCTGAGCATCAGCAGGAGACCGCTCACGGAGGTTCTCAGAGCTCGAAATGGTTCATATGGCTCTAACATGTCAGAGACTGGCACAATACCATGCCAAGACAATGACCTAAGCACCGGACTAATATGGTCATATTTCCTGGTTCTAGTCAGGACTCGAGCAGCAGCATTCTTTATGTACTGCAGCTGCTTTACAGGCTGTTTAAAGGACCCAGTGAGACGGCGATTAAAGTAGTCCAACCTGTTGTAGACAAAGGCATGGATTAGTCTTTCTATGTCTGACTTAGACAGTATTTCTGTGATTTTGGCAATGTTTTTCAGGTGGTAAAAAGCTGCAGATGTTATTGACTTAATGTGGCCGTTAATGTTCAAGTCTGAGTCACATATTTTCTCCTTACGTTGCCATCAGTGCTTTTCTTTGGCATTTTGTTGTTGCCAACGCTCTCTCAAAATTTTTGCATCAAATTGAATCGCCCCCTCTTGCAGGTTATACAGTACATCCTATTTACTTTTCAAACATCTGGTGTGCATTTAATAACATTTTTTAAACCAACCCCGTAGTTGCATTCCCTTAATCTTAAGCACTCTTTTTTTCCCCCACAATATTTGTATTTATCTCCAAATTGCAATAAACCAAATCAATCTAGCTATAGCAGCCAAGCAGCATAGGTCATCATCTCTTGCCCAGGCCACCTGCATTATTGTATGTGTCCTATAGGCCAGTGAATAAAATGACACTATGTTGTTGTTTTCTTGCTAACTTTACAGTAATTAGAAAAAGGTACAGTGGCTAACATGCATCCATAACTGCCAAAACATTAAAAAAAAATCAATTTATGGAATAGTGGAACCTCAATTTGCAAACTTAATTGGGTTCATAAACAGAAAGTTTGTATATTGAAGCAAATGTCTCATTATAAATATGAATAATGGGTTCTAGCCTTGACAAAAGTTCATATTTATTAAAAATGTGTTTAGTTTGAACACAATACAAAGCACTATACAGTACTGTATATCAAACAAACACAAAAAAAGGACCAAAACAACATTTAGCTGAACTGTCCTCATTTTCAGCCGCCCTGTTGACACGCACACACACTGTCACTAGCCCTGTTGTGCACTCACAGTTTGAAATCACAACACTCATTAACTTTAACAGCCAGGTGGCTTTAACATTTAGGAATACAAAATGGAATCCACTTTACTTCGTCGGGTAATCTTTTTGGCATTGAGCGGAAGGTAGGGGGAAATGGGAGGAGGCAGTGTTGACAACGCTGTGCATACTTCCTGAATGTTTCAAACACACATCACTTTTCCATTGCTTTCTTTGGACTCATATTGAGCTAGCAAAACTAGACAAATGCTGTAAAAAGGCTAAAAGCGCCTGAAAGCACACAAAGTAGCACTGGGTACAGTAGCACTGCTCAGCTGTCAAACAATGAGGACTGGACATTGATCAGCTCGCCCACAATGGCGAGGCACACGATGGTGGATGAAAGGTTCGTCCGCGGAGACAAGGGTCAAACACCAAAGCATATTTTTGTTCAGTCTGTAGTTCGCAAATCAAAAAGTTTATACAATCAGGGGTTTATAAATCGAGGTTCCACTGTATAAATCAAGTTTTATTCATACATATTAATTTCCCACCTGAATCACAACTCAAGTGTATCAAATATGAGCTGTAAAAGACTATAAAAATAGGACCGATTACCTCCCTGCTTGGCACTCAGCATCAAGGGTTGGAATTGGGGGTTAAATCACCAAATATGATTCCCGGGCGCGGCCACCGCTGCTGCTCACTGCTCCTCTCACCTCCCAGGGGGTGAGGGTGATGGGTCATATGCAGAGGGTAATCTCACCGCACCTAGTGTGTGTGTGACTATCATTAAAAAAAAGAAAGAAAGAAATCAAATTACAGACATTTTCCATAACACTGCCATCTGCTGGAGTATTGCTCCAGAGTACTTTGCAATCGGCGTCATTTATTATTTGACAGCAAATCAGCAAACGTACTTGTTCTGTGTCAGTCATGTCACGTCTTAGTGTATGAAAAGTGAAAGTACTGCACATTAATTGATATTGATTAACGGCAATTGAGATACAGTGCGATAAAGTAATCAGTTTGCTACAGTACTTTGAAAAGTGGTAAGACTGAGTGACCAAAGCACACAGTTACACACCCTGCTTCATTCACGTTATGAAAAATAATGGAAAGTAACTAATTGGTTGTTTTTGCTCATCACCAGGCTTGGATTGCCATTTCTTCATTACGATCACGATGTTGTAAAACGGTAAGTGTTTCTCGCTGCCTGTCTTTTCATTGCATTTTGGCCTTAATTTTCTTCTTTTTTTTCTTTTCTTTTTTTTTTACTTTATTTCGAACATGAACACACTTACAGTAAGGTACATCACACAATTTAATATAATTTCTCTTTACATCATGTCCGAAAAGGAGTAGGAAGAAGCAAAGCTTATTTAATCCTACCTGGAGCGTTTACAAATACATATGTTCATTTACTGTCTTCTTTTTGTAACACAATTACATCAGTGAATGATTAATACAGCAGTTCTTGTAATAGATAATTAAGTCAGTCATGATAAACATACTGAGATTAAGAAAATTCCGTTTTCAATAAGGTTGAAGGTGTTTCTCATAATTCTTCTTCCTTGTACTTTGTAAGCACTATTAAATTAATTTGAACAACCTCTTAAATGGGATCATATCAGTACATTGTTTAACTTATTTGCTTAATCCATTCCATAGTTTAATTCCACATACTAATATGCTAAAGGTCTTAAGTGCTGTACGTGCATACAAATGTTTTAAGTTAGTTTTTCCTCTAAGGTTATATTGATCCTCTTTAGTTGAGAAGAATTGTTGTACATTCTTGGGTAGCAGTTTATAGTTTGCTTTGTACATAATTTTAGCTGTTTGCAATTTTACCAAAATGTTGAACTTCAATATTTTTGACTCAATAAATAAAGGGTTTGTATGTTCTCTATATCCAACATTATTTATCAGTCTAATTGATCTTTTTTGTAACACGGTTAATAAATGAAGTACACATTTGTAGTTATTTCTCCATATTTCTACACAATAACTCAGATATGGTAACACTAGCGAGCAGTAGAGAACATGAAGTGATTTTTGGTCCAGGACATACAGTATTTTGCTTAATTCATTATTGAAATGTTTCTTGCCACCTTAAGTTTTTATTTTATTTATGTATTTTTACATGAGATTTCCAGTTCATTTTATCATCTATTATTACTCCCAAAAAACTAGTTTCTTTTACCCTTTCAATGTCTACTCCGTCTATTTGTATTTGTATTTGTTTTCATTTTTCCCAAGAAAACGTATTATTCAAAATAAGGTTGTCATTCACCTTCCTTTGGTAAATCCTTCCTTTTGAGTGTTAATTGAGCATGTGTTCTTATTCTGATTTCAGAGGCCAAGCCCAAACAGCAGTTAACTCCATTTGTACTTTCAGCTGGACAAGTTGGAACAATACCAAGACGCAAAACTTGTTTTACAGAAACTTTGACTTTAGTTCAATAGAAGAAAATCTTGGTGTCCTTTTTAAATGTAAATTATACTTTGAAGTGTGAATTATGTGAAGATGGTGTGAGGTTCATAGAATTATTTATCAACATAATTTTGTACACAATTTTGTCAAATTAACACATCTTTACAAAAGGCAAAGCAACGTTGAGTTAGGTCCTGACGTTGAAACAACAAGCTTTTTGATGACGTTTATTCAATGTTGGCTTCTGACGTTGATTTGACCATTGAATTTTGGTCATTTCCCAACCAATATTCTACAACACAAATGCAACGTTGAAACAACATGCTGATTCAACATGTTTATTCATTCAGGTTGTGACGTTGATTTAACCATTGAAATGTGGTCATTTCCCAACCAACAACGTGGATCCAACATTGGACATCAACATTGTCTCAATTTACTAGTAATACAACTATTTTGCAGCGTTGATTCAAAGTCAGTTTTAAAGGACATGTATGTAATGTATAATCAATGTTGTATTAATGTCTTGTGTCTGCTGGGATAAAGGTGGTTTGCATATTTTGACTTTTTATCTTATTTTTGATTTCAGATTCCCTGAGTGCCGGAGTCCAAGATTCAGCAAAGTCTTCCGCGTTGTTGCTTTTGCCTACCCCTACGTGTTCGACCACATTCCTCTCTTCTACAGGGTAGGGCTACATTTGTGAGTCGCTCACATGTGTGTCTGCGCACAACACAATTTCACAGATAGAGAGAAAAATCTGTGTTCAAAAAATTTGACTTGCGTATATTACATCTGTGCACAGTGCACAAAGACAAGACTTGCGCAATCAGAGCTCATGGACGTGCACTGAGATGTCAAAGTGAATTGAAAGCCCGAGCTGTGATGGCTGTTTAATGTAAAATATTTCAATATCAGCTGCAGTAAGTTGAATAGCGTAACTACGGTGGCCTGGAAGGGCAAAACACTTTAACATTTCATGAAACAAATTACAATCTCAAAAAACAAAAACAAAAAACTTACAATTTTATAAAACAAATGAACAAAAAACTACCGATAAACACTAAACAATCTCAGAAAACACAAAAACAAAAGCGGAAAGGGAAAGGGAATGTCATGAATGACAGATTGACAGCTAAGTCAGCTAAGCTTTAGTATTTACATGCTGCCGCTGGGTGACATCATACGCAAGTACGGTGTTAGCTTTCACTGTTATGCTGATGACACTCAACTCTACATGCCCCTAAAGCTGACCAACACGCCGGACTGTAGTCAGCTGGAGGCGTGTCTTAATGAAATTAAACAATGGATGTCCGCTAACTTTTTGCAACTCAACGCTAAGAAAACGGAAATGCTGATTATCGGTCCTGCTAGACACCAACATCTATTTAATAATACCACCTTAACATTTGACAACCAAACAATTAAACAAGGAGACTCGGTAAAGAATGTGGGTATTATCTTCGACCCAACTCTCTCGTTTGAGTCACACATTAAGAGTGTTACTAAAACGGCCTTCTTTCATCTCCGTAATATCGCTAAAATTCGTTCCATCTTGTCCACTAGCGACGCTGAGATCATTATTCATGCGTTCGTTACGTCTCGTCTCGATTACTGTAACGTTTTATTTTCGGGCCTCCCTATGTCTAGCATTAAAAAATTACAGTTGGTGCAAAATGCGGCTGCAAGGCTTTTGACAAAAACAAGAAAGTTTGATCATATTACGCCTATACTGGCTCACTTGCACTGGCTTCCTGTGCACTTAAGATGCGACTTTAAGGTTTTACTACTTACGTATAAAATATTACACGGTTTAGCTCCAGCCTATCTCGCCGATTGTATTGTACCATATGTCCCGACAAGAAATCTGCGTTCAAAGAACTCCGGCTTATTAGTGATTCCCAGAGCCAAAAAAAAGTCTGCGGGCTATAGAGCGTTTTCTATTCGGGCTCCAGTACTCTGGAATGCCCTCCCGGTAACAGTTAGAGATGCTACCTCAGTAGAAGCATTTAAGTCCCATCTTAAAACTCATTTGTATAATCTAGCCTTTAAATAGACCCCCCCTTTTTTAGACCAGTTGATCTGCCGTTTCTTTTCTTCTCTCCTCTTCTCCCCTGTCCCTTGCGAGGGGGAGTTGCATAGGTCCGGTGGCCATGGATGAAGTGCTGGCTGTCCAGAGTCGGGACCCCGGGTGGACCACTAGCCTGTGCATCGGTTGGGGACATCTCTGCGCTGCTGACCCGTCTCCGCTCGGGATGGTTTCCTGTTGGCCCCGCTGTGGACTGGACTCCCGCTGATGTGTTGGATCCACTGTGGACTGGACTTTCACAATGTTATGTCAGACCCACTCGACATCCGTTGCTTTCGGTCTCCCCTAGAGGGGGGGGGGGTTACCCACATATGCGGTCCTCTCCAAGGTTTCTCATAGTCATTCACCGACGTCCCACTGGGGTGAGTTTTTCCTTGCCCGTATGTGGGCTCTGTACCGAGGATGTCATTGTGGCTTGTACAGCCCTTTGAGACACTTGTGATTTAGGGCTATATAAATAAACATTGATTGATTGATTGATTGATTGATTGATTGATAAGTCAGTCAATCATTGTGTCCACATCCGCTGAGTCTTTACTTCATACTTGCCAACCCTCCCGATTTTCCCGGGAGACTCCCGAATTTCAGTGCCCCTCCCGAAAATCTCCCGGGGCAACCATTCTCCCGAATTTCTCCCGATTTCCACCCGAACAACAATATTGGGGGCGTGCCTTAAAGGCACTGCCTTTTGCGTCCTCTCTCACCTGAAAAGGAGACTATTATATACTGTATGTCTCCGTTATCCATAGGTTTAGCTATAACCCATAAAGTAGGCAGGCACGGAGCTATTTCTCAGCGTGTGTTTATTCCAGCCGGCACGTTAATACACTGACACATAACATCCGGATTCCCACCATGCATTGCCTCAAAACTACGGCAAGTAGTAATGTCCAAAAACATAACAGAGACGAAGCAGAAGAACGAAGAAAAGACGTAGCGACGACGAGTAAGAAGAAGTACGCTTGCAAGTTCCAAAATGATTGGAAAACAATAATTTCAGGTCATCCAGGACAGCTCGAATGGGAAGGGGTATGCTGCCTGCAATTTTTGTAGATCAGACTTCGCCATTGAACACGGTGGCCGAACGGATATACTTATTTATGAACGGAACCCCCCTCCTGTCTTCATGACCTTTAAGAACAGTTTCTTTCGGGACTCTGTGAAAGCTCTTTCTTATCTATCTATTTGAATGACTGGAACACCCAAAAACAGAACAGCAATCCGTCATTTTCTTCTCAAAATCTACACTCACTCTCACTTGTTTTAATGCTATATGCTCAAGCTGCTTGACCATCGTGTGAATTAAGCCGCGAAGAAGAAAAACGGATATGACGTCATATGCAACGCAGCAATTTGACAACAGCATCGGAGTACAATGGTGGAAAAAAGCAAAGCACTTTGGGTAAATCTCCACCATATATGGATAATCCGCTGACGTCACACCTGAGACAAAACGTCACACTTAGGACAAATGTCACAAAACTCATGTAGAATGAAGGTAGGCAAGATTGTTTTATAAAAATCTCTGCATTGCCTGTAGGTTTTGATTTACAATTTCCGGTACTTATGCAGATCCCAAATACACAAAAGCACCAATAGGTAAACAAATTGTTATTTTTGCATAATAAGGCCCCTTTAACACTCAATTTAGGCCAAAAACATGTGGAATATGTTTTGACATTAAAAAAAATAAAAAAATCTGAAATGCAGCAAAGCTGTGATATTTGAAGCACTATGTAGCGAGGAACACCTGTACTCATCATTAGTCAATCACAGAACTCATTGTTACTGTGTTTTTAATGTTCTGTGCCTTCTTTGTGTTATTTGTGGTTTCTGCAGTCTTTCTTTTAAAATTCATTCAAAATAAAATGTTATTCCTACCTTACATTTGGGTCTACCTGCTTTGCCTGCAGCCACTGAGATAGAAACCTTGTTGGCATTTACGCCTCTTCTTTTCAATCACCCTACGCGACACACGTGGGATGTTCTGTATATTGGGAAAATGTTGCTACCAGGACTAAAACATGTCTTGTTACACCTTCTCTTCTTCAGGTTTTCCTGTGTGGAGGAGAGGGTTGCACAGACAATCAAACCAACATCCTCCACTATAACCACATTGTGTTGGCCTGTCTCACTGGCTTCCTGTTTGCAACACATCTACCTGAGCGCCTAGCACCCGGCAGCTTCGACTATATAGGTGAGGCTAACCTGACATTTGTTCCTTACCAGGTCTGACCTGTCTCATTCTCTGCCAAATTCTAAAATAAACAGAATGGTCTTAAACACTTTTGACATAGTGTGTGTTAAATTGTCCACAGTTTGCATGTTATGTCATTTTGTTTCAGTGATTTGTCGGTCAATAAGGTTTCACACTTTGTCCGGGCGGTCCTTGAACGCACCACAGTTGAGTACTGTAAGACAAAGAGAAATGTATGCATTGCTGTCTCTAACATTTTACAGATATACATACCGTATTTTCCGGACTACAAGGTGCACTTAATATCTTTTTTTTTCATCAAAACTCGACAGCGTGCCTTATAACCTGGTGCACCTAATGTACGGAATAATTCTGGTTTTGCTTACCGACCTCGAAGCAATTTTATTGTGATAATGATTAGTGTGACCAGTAGATGGCAGTCAAACATAAGAGATACGTGTAGACTGCACTATGATGGCAATATGACTCAACACCAACATTTTATATGTTCCATTGAAAATATAGAACATTACACGTGGCGCTCAAAAATATATCAAAATGTTTTAGTACGACTTTGTTAAGCTATGAAGCCGCACCGCTTGATGTGCATCAACATACAAGTATTATTATGGTGTGTGTATAAGGTAAGACATATTATCTGGCGTTTTGTTTCGCAATATTATGCAAAAGCAACTTTTCTTACCTTCTGGTACCTGCTGATCTGTATTTGGGATCTGCATAAATCCTGAAATATTGCGCACGTCCGCCTTTGTAGTCAGTGCCGACACGGTAGCCGATAAGTTTCTTCTTTTTCTCTATCTTCTTGCTATGGGACATTCATCCTCCGCTGTTGCCATTTCTAATATAAAGTAGTGTAAAGTTCTTACTTATATATGTCAGTAAACTCGCCATGAAAGCGCTAAAACATACCGGTGTAGTGAGTTTACATTATTCACCCAAGGAACTTTAGTTATTAGAGAGTACTTTAACTTTAAGGAACATTGTTTAAATAAGCAACAAAAAATCTGTTTGCCATTACTTTCATTTTTTTAAATTTTAAATGCACATCATCATTTAAATTTGCACTTTGCATTAATAAAAATAAAAAACATCATGAGAAAAAAAAACCATCACACAGATCACGGCGCCCACACACCACCGCTTTCATGTCCACTCTATTGCAGCAGCCATGCGGAAATTGTGTGCGCGTATTTAAAGTTCCGGGCACTTTATTGGCTACACTCATTAAACGATTGATCAAAGCAACATTATATACTGTAACTAATAGCTTTTTTAATCAAATTCATCAATTTAGTCATTCACTTGTTGCAACCCTAGTTGAAACTTGTCTATCTTGTGAAAAGTATTTCTTCTTTAGAGTGTATGGATCCACTCCATCACATTCAGCTATTTCTTGATGATATCTGACATGCATATTTTTCTCCAAACCCTTTTTAAGACTAAATAAATGACAGCTATTGAGCTATTAGCCCCTCGAGCGCAAACCAGAACTGCCTTAAGGTCACGTGGTCACAACACAGCAATTTGTAATATGACTGCTTTATACCCGACAGTACCTATAAGTACGATTTTTGGGTTTCAGGAGATTATGTCAACATTTTGTTATGGCGCTTTGTCTATTGCTATTGTGTGACCTTTGGCATGACTCGACTGCTCCCTCTGCAGGTCACAGTCATCAGCTCTTCCACGTCTTTGGCATCCTCGGCACCCACTTCCAGATGACCGCCCTAGAACAAGACATGGAAATACGAAGATCCTGGCTCGTCGACCACTCCCCACCCATCACCTTTGCTAACTCACTGGGTGTGGGACTATTTTGCGTGCTGGCCAATTTAGGCGTCATCCTCGTCTTCAGCCTACCACTCCTCACTGCACCAGCCGGTCAGCAAAATAAACACAATAAACATGCAAAGTTACATTCATCTTAGCTTAGTTTTCATTCTCTGCAACCTGTAATTCATAATTTATCAGCCATCATTCATATACAGTACATAGATGTGTTTGTCTATAGAGTAGACCAGCTATAGTGGACCTTCATGTCACTGACAACAGTTAGATGTGATGCAAAGTGGTGATATGAGTATAAGCTGCATCAACACAACATCAACTATAAGATACGTATATACCTGCATACAAATATATAATGTTTCTAAGAATACATAAAGCATTCTTAAGCTAGAAATGTAGCAACACAACTGGATTACAATCAATTAATAATGAAAAAATAGCCCTTTTTAATGTATTGTCAGCCTTTATGATTATTACCTGCACACAGAATCAATGCATTCTTTATTGTATTTATTTTATTTTATTTTTGTACCAAGTAAATCAGTTGAGAACCGATTCTCATTTAAAATGATGGTCAGTAAAGAGTTAAGGGGATCCAAAAACTGAAGCTGTATGTAAATGTACTGGATTTATATATTTTTATCTGTAGTAGCGTTTGTATATGATGTATGGGTTCTTTTTTTTTTACAATGATGCTGACTTCAAACCCATGTGATTGTAAACTACCCATGTAAATACTGTATAAGGGAATTGCAAAGTATTCATGCACTAATTTATTTATTATGTTTTATTAAATAAAATACTACAATACCAATCCTGTATATTTTGCCACTTTATTTGTAGTGCAAAAATACATCTCTCTCACTCATATATTATATATATATATATATATATATATATATATATATATATATATATACATATATATATATATATATATATATATATATATATATATATATATATATATATATATATATATATATATATATATATATATATATATATATATATACAGTATATATATATTTATATATATATATATATATATATATATATATATATATATATATATATATATATATATATATATATATATATATACATATTTGTGTGTATATTATATATTGTGTTTATAATATACATACAGTATACTATTTGTATATATACATATATATATATATATATATATATATATATATATATATATATATATATATATAGGGCAGCACGGTGGAAGAGGGGTTAGTGCGTCTGCCTCACAATACGAAGGTCCTGAGTAGTCGTGAGATCAATCCCGGCCTCGGGATCTTTCTGTGTGGAGTTTGCATGTTCTCCCCGTGACTGCGTGGGTTCCCTCCGGGTACTCCGGCTTCCTCCCACCTCCAAAGACATGCACCTGGGGATAGGTTGATTGGCAACACTAAATTGGCCCTAGTGTGTGAATGTGAGTGTGAATGTTGTCTGTCTATCTGTGCTGGCCCTGCGATGAGGTGGCGACTTGTCCAGGGTGCACCCCGCCTTCCGCCCGATTGTAGCTGAGATAAGCTCCAGCACCCCCCGCGACCCCGAAGGGAATAAGCGGTAGAAAATGGATGGATATATATATATATATATATATATATATATATATATATATATATATATATATATATATATATATATATATATATATATATTATAATACTACAATACCAATCCTGTATATTTTGCCACTTTATTTGTATATATATATATACACATATTTGTGTGTATATTATATATTGTGTTTATAATATACATACAGTATACTATTTGTATATATACATATATATTGTGTTTATAATATATATACAGTATACTATATATATATATATATATATATACATATTTGTATATACAGTATATTATATATTGTGTTTATAACATATATACAGTAAACTATATATATATATATATATATATATATATATATATATATATATATATATATATATATATATATATATATATATATATATATATATATACATATACATATTTGTATATATTATATATTGTGTTTATAATATATATATATACAGTATACTATATATATATCAGTGGCGTGCCGTCACTAGAGGCAGGGGAGGCACGGCCTCACCTGCCATCATGGAAAGAAAAAAAAAGTAAAAAGAAAATATAATTAATTAAATTGTTATATGTATCCAGTGATAATACTAAAGTTATTTTCCATTTAACTTCACCAGTTTTAGATTATTTTTATTTTTATTTTCACATCTGCCGTTCAAATACTGAGAAGAGACGGTGCGGTGATCAGCAGCCAGTTGAGGCACGTCACTGATTTGTGCCTCAACATGGATTGTGCGCAATGACTCGGCTAACTGCTGGCCTGCTGTGCAGTGAGACCGTATTGCTATATGAATTATATTATACATTTCCATAGTTTAGTTAGCTGAGGTATATAATGTACAGTGTATTTTGTCAACAACTGTATGTGTGTAAAGTATTTCTTGTGCTGAGCGATCATAAAACTGGAGCTCGTCTCATAACCCCGCCTCCTGGTGCCAAGCATCTCCGCCGCAGAATGCACCGCCCGACGGGAGCGCCGCGGCCACACCAACCAAATCCCACACCCAAACCCTCCACGTGCAAGACCGAATCCACCCAAAAAAAGTCACTTAACAAGAAGCCAAAAAGTGCAAAAACAACAATGCTCGCGCTGCAGGAGCCGCGAACGACCGCTGGGACACAACATTAGGTACACCTGCACTGCAGGTTCATATGTTTGTAAATCTGACTGTGATGATAGATAGATATAGTACTTTATTGATTCCTTCAGGAGAGTTCCCTCAGGAAAATTTTAATTCCAGCAGCAGTGTACAAAATTGTAAAAAGTAAAAAGTAAATAATGGGGGCCGGAGACAAAATAGAAAAATATTACAATAGAATAAAAATAAAAAGCAACGATGAGAATAAAAATTTAACTGTAAAAAAAGAATATAACAAGAGAAACTAAGCAGTAGTGACCATGTTATGAAAAAGTATTTCACTGTTATTGTTTTGTTGATGCAGTCGTACCTCACCAGACATTAACCTCACCGCACGCCACTGATATATATATATGTATATATATATATATATATATATATATATATATATATATATATATATATATATATATATATATATATCATGATTATTCAGTGGTGATTACTCGCATGCATGACAAACATTTGCTTGAGAAAAGACCCCAATATTTGTGCACAAATGCAATTTTATTGCCAGAATCTCATCCAAGAACGTTTTTGAACGTTTTACGTGATTTGACATCATTTATTTGGTAACAGTTTTATCTAGAATTCTTTCAGGCTGTATTTGTGGAGTGAAATTTGCCAGCAAGCACACCAGTTGTAGTCTTCTCACTGATCGTACAGAGCACAGGTGTCAAACGCAAGGTCCACGGGCCAAATCTGGCCCGCCACATTAATTTATGTGGCCCGCGAAAGCCTGGAAATAATATGCGTTAATAAAATGCTTAATCTTTTCTTACTAAATATATTTGTTCTTTCCCTTTTGACCTTAAAAATCATGTGCTGCATGTAATTGCATATATTTTAAAATTCAATATTATCAAAATCAAAATATTATATTATCATGTATTCAAAAAATATTTTTGTTAAAATGAAGATAAATACTGTACTTAAACAGTATTGACTTGACTTATGATTTCAAAACAAATTATCAATCAAACTGTAAACTGTAAAATTGACAATAGATTTTACGGTTAAATTCCGCCGACTGAGTTTTTTTTTACCATAAAATCAACTATGGTACTGTTTTTCTCCATATACAGTAAGACACTAAAACATTAAAAAACAAACAAAAAAAACATTAAAACAACAAGATTTTATGGTAAAAAAAAAAAAGTCAGCTCTGCTGCATGAATTTTACCACTAAAAACAGTGGTATTGTTTTTTGTTTTTCCATTCCATTCCATTTATTCATGCTGTAAAAAAACAACACTGCTTTTACTGTAAAATTCTGGTGACTGAGCTGCCAGTTTTTAAAGTAAAATTTAAATATTTTTTTTCAGCTTCTTTAAAAAAATATTATTAATGTATTATATATATATATATATATATATATATATATATATATATATATATATATATATATATATATATATATATATATATATATATATATATATATATATATATATATATATATACACACACACACACACACACATATATATATATATATAGACACACACACACACATGTATATTGATATATTACTCATTGTTAAAAGCGGCCCTCTGAGGGCAACCATAATTGCGACGTGAACCTCAATGAAAATCAGTTTGACACCCCTGGTATAGAGGTAAAGGTAAAAGAGCTTGTAGGGTCAAAATAAATTGTATGAATGCTCCAAGTGTGTACATGATTAATGCGATAGTTTTTTGTGATTAGTCACATTAATTAACTCGTTAAGCCCTAATCTATCTATCCATCTATCTATCTATCTATCTATCTATCTATCTATCTATCTATCTATCTATCTATCTATCTATCTATCTATCTATCTATCTATCTATCTATCTATCTATCTATCTATCTATCTATCTATCTATCTATCTATCTATCTATCCATCTATGTCAGGGGTCCCCAAACTTTTTGACTCGGGGACCGCATTGGGTTAAAAAAATGTGGCCGGGGGCCGGGCTGTATATATATATATATATATATATATATATATATATATATATATATATATATATATATATATATATATATATATATATATATATATATATATATATATATCAGTACAGGCCAAACGTTTGGACACACCTTCTCATTTCAATGCGTTTTCTTTATTTTCATGACTATTTACATTGTAGATTGTCACTGAAGGCATCAAAACTATGACACCTGTGAAGTGAAAACCATTTCAGGTGACTACCTCCTGAAGCTCATCGGGAGAATGCCAAGAATGTGCAAAACAGTAATCAGAGCAAAGGCTGGCTATTTTGAAGAAACTGGACAACCGGTAGGAAATGGATGGATGGATAGAATATAACACGTTTTCAGTTATTTCAACTTTTTCTGTTAAGTACATAACTCCACGTGTTCATTTATAGTTGTGATGCCTTCAGTGACAAGCTACAATGTAAATAGTCATGAAAAAAAAGAAAACGCATTGAATGAGAAGTTGTGTCCAAACTTTTGTCCTGTACTGTATATTCTGAGCACGATGATGTCACGTTATTGATGGAAAAATGCATCTTTAGACAATATGATTTGCCTGAGCGGCTAGGAGACACAGAGAGTAACAAGCGGTAGAAAATGGATTAGAAAGGACAGATTTTAAAAATCCATCCATCTATTTTCTACCGCTTGTCCCTTTCAGGGTCGCGGGGGGTCCCTGGAGCCTATCTCAGCTGCATTCGGGCGGAAGGCGGGGTACACCCTGGACAAGTCGCCACCTCATCGCAGGGCCAACACAGATAGACAGACAACATTCACACTCACATTCACACACTAGGGCCAATTTTAGTGATGCCAATAGACCTATCCCCAGGTGCATGTCTTTGGAGGTGGGAGGAAGCCGGAGTACCCGGAGGGAACCCACGCAAAAATAATTATGAAAAATTAATTTAAAGAAATGTATTTATTTGTTATTATAAACTTGGGACTTCCCGCGGGCCGGATTTTGGACACAGGCGGGTCGTATACGGCCGTGGACCGTAGTTTGGGGACCCCTGATCTACATACACACACACACACAACGTTGTACGTTGATGGAAGTCCCGCCTCAAAATGTATTCAAATACAATGTTTTGTTTAGCGAGTTAGTAGCCAGATGAACACTGTTCACACACTATTTATGAATATAAATATCATATTACACTGTGATATTGATATTATTAGTCAATATCTTTGTATTAAAAGCTATTGTTGACAAGTGAGATTAATGCACTATATATATATATATATATATATATATATATATATATATATATATATATATATATGAGATTAATGCACTACATATATGTATATATATACATATATATATATATATATATATATATATATATATATATATATATATATATATATATATATATTTATATATATATATATATATATATATATGTATATATATATATATATATATATATATATATATATATATATATATATATATATATATATATATAAAGTGCATTAATCTCACTTGTCAAAAATAGCATTTAATTAAAAAGATATTGACTAATAATATCAATATCACAGTGTAATATATATATATATATATATATATATATATATATATATATATACATATATATATATATATATATATATATATATATATATATATATATATATATATATATATATATATATATATATATATATATATATATATATATATGTATATATACACTATATATATATATATATATATATATATATATATATATATATATATATATATATATATATATATATATATATATATATATATATATAAAAATAAATATATATATATATATATATATATATATATATATATATATATATATATATATATATATATATATATATATATATATATATATATATATATATATATATATATATATATATATATATATATATATATGTATATATGTAGTGCATTAATCTCTCTTGTCAAAAATAGCATTTAATTACAAAGATATTGGCTAATAATATCAATATCACAGTGTAATATGATATTTATATTCATAAATAGTGTGTGAACAGTGTTCATCTGGCTACTACCTCGCTAAACACAACATTGTATTTGAATACATTTTAAGGCGGGACTTCCGTCAACGTACACTAGTTCTGCACTGTGATTGGTTGAAGGAGCTGAAGCTCCAAACCCGTTTTATAAAGAGGGAAATTTTAAATTAGTGGCGCTCTTCTATGACGTCGGAGGAGTGTAACTGCACCAACAATGTACAGATTTGGGTACGTATCGTCTTATTGCTCACCAAATTCACCCGTGGCGTACATATAAGTTGTTCTATCGTTTGGTCCGAGGTGAAATCGGCGGATAATATGTGGAAGTACAGCTAAATTGTTGAGCTATCCGTTACTCGGTACTGCAACGCTAGCTTGTCTGCATGTCGAATGTATGTAAACTTTACATACATTCCAACTTTAACCCCATACATATTTGATTTAATTCATGTAAACTGGCTACGTGGCTTTTGTCGACTCAATTACGTGTTGAAAATGTAATCACTTTTTTGTTCGCTCATTGTATTTGTGTTTTCCAACGAAGTGACGCCGGTGCAAGCGTCAGTAATACTGTGTTTGCTTTCAAATATTCCTTTGAAAATATTTATAACCACACAATGTGAATACTATCGAAATACGTTCCAAATATACTCTATAGTTGTTCAACATGTCCGAAAGGGAGTTGAAAGAAGCAGAGCTTGACTTTTTGTAATGTTGGTACCGCAGTGTTCACTATGTCAGTTTCATGATTACGTTTTTTTATTTTTTTTTATTTTTTTTTTTAAAACAAGCTAAATACCATAATTGAACTTCTGGACTCATTGTATTAAGCCAGTGTTTTTCAACTTTTTCTGAGCCAAGGCACATCCCGAGGCACACAACCAGCTGAAATCATTGAGAAATGAAACTCAGTAGCCGATGTTGACAATTTAAAAAGTCGTTCTCGCAATTGTTGGATATGAATTCAAACCATAACCATCATGCGTCAATATAGCTCTTGTCTCAAAGTAGGTCTACTATCACGACTTGTCACATCAGGCCGTGACTTAATTTGAGTTTTTTGCTGTTTTCCTGTGTGTAGTGTTTTATTTCTTGTCTTGCGCTCCTATTTTGGTGGCTTTTCCTCTTTTGTTGGTATTTTCCTGGAGCAGTTTCATGTCTTCCTTGAACGCTATTCTACGCACCTGCTTTGTTTTCGCAATCAAGACTGTTTAAGTTGTGCGGACGCTATCCTTTTTTGTGGGGACATTGTTGATTGTCATGTCATGTACGGATGTACTTTGTGGACGCCGTCTGCTCCACACGCTGTAAGTCTTTGCTGTCGTCGTGCATTCTGTTTTTGTTTACTTTGCAGCCAGTTCAGTTTTAGTTCCATTTTGCATAGCCTTCCCTAAGCTTCAATTCCTTTTCTTAGCGGCACTCGCCTTTTATTTATTTTTGGTTTAAGTGTTGGATACCTTTTTATCCACACGCTGCCTCCCGCATATTGTGATCACGACAAACCATGTTCCCGACGTCTACAAAGCAATTAGCTACCTGCTGCCACCTACTGATATGGAAGATTATTTCATGGTTACTCTGCCGAGCTCTAGACAGCACAGACACTCAACAACGGCACGTTTGCGGATTATAATTACTGGTTTGCAAAAAATATTTTTAACCCAATTAGGTGAAATTACATAATCTCCCACGGCACACCTCACGACACAGTGGTTGAAAAACACTGTATTAAGCTGTATAGTCAAAGCAATCGTAACTCTTTTACAGAAAAGAGCAATTCGCATTATTTTTGAAGTAGGATATAGAGACCACACAAATCCACTCTTAATTAGGTCAGGATTATTACAACTAAAATACATTGTAGAATCGCATACTCTATTGGTGATGTTCAGAATCAAGACTTTTTATTGCCATTGTTTGAGAACGGGTTCACAAACTAGGAATTTTACTTGGCGCAATCGTGCAACATAAAACACAACACAGAATAGAGCTAGAAATAAAGTTCTTCCGAAGGACTTACAAAAGTTGTTCGTGTTCACGTCTGAAGATGAGAATCACAGAAGGCCGTATGACTTTAAACATCCAAGAGCGCGAACAAATTTGAAACACATTTGCTTGTCTGTTGCTGGTGTAATAGCATGGAATTCTCTAAAGAAAGACTTAAAGTTGCAATAATATTTTAGAATTTAAAAAGAGTTACAAAAAGAGACAACTGACATTATATCAAACTGATTTTTGATTTTGATTGGACGTGTCATTGTGAAAATGTTTAAAACGAAAATTTAAAAGTATGTTGGAGTTCGGGTGTTGGTGGAGGGAACAGTGATAAAGTCATCTAAAATAATTTGTGTTAAAAAGGGGGCAGATGAATATAAGAATATTATTCTTCCATTTGCTCCTTTCTGATCATGGAAATGTATAAGAAACAAAAACAATGAAAGTGTGAACTGTATGTGGCTTGTATATGTGCATTTTCATTAAAAGAATAAAAAGAAATGATGATGATAGCCCATTATTTGATACACATAAAGCTCTTATTACCAACAGTTTAAAGTGTACGTAAGTACATTTGAAGCTGAATTATTTTCTCATCCAAAACCCAGAAAAGCTGTGAATTATATTTTGTATCTCATGTTGACCAGTCAAACATGTAATTGGTATTGTAATGATCATACTGCAACATGAAAGGGGTCTTATTATGATTTTTTTCTACATTTCAAACACTTCCTGGTGGTCTACATAACATGTAGTAGTGGTTCATTGATCAAAATGTTGCATTAATTATGTTTTACAGATCGTTTTCAAGCTTAATTCTGGCGTACAGTACAGGCCAAAAGTTTGGACACACCTTCTCATTCAATGTTTTCTTTATTTTCATGACACACTGAATGAGGTGTGTCCAACTTTTGGCCTGTACTGTATATACAATAAAAATACTTGCCTGCGTTATTTTTGGATATTATGATTACATTACATTGTAAACTGTTTTCATCGGTTATTTCTTCAGTTTAAAAACATGTAGACAAAAGCTCTGATTCAGTCTGCAAAAAAGCCAAATAATATTTTAAAGTAAATATTTGCGTATCGTTCCAATGCCTGGTACCTTGAGACAAGATTATGTTGATTGACAGTCTAAAAGTAAAATTTCTTCTTTCACTCGTTATTTTCTCATTTATATGCATTTAATATGTATCAAATAAAAATCGCAATTTTGGAGAGAAAACGCACTCAAAATTGTGCAACCCTAGCGTTCACACTCTTCACTTTTTAGTCCAGTTAAAACCAAATCATGTCTGTTTGCTAAGGGTGAATGCGTTCCAGGACCGGACTAAACATGAGGTCCCCTTAGAGAAGGGTCTCTAGTGGTTTTTAGTCCTGACTGAAGCAAGTGCAAATGCCGACCACACTGATGGACTAAAAACATTGTATAGGATGTCATCAAATGCGAACGCAGCCAGACAATGCATAGCAACGCTGAGTGAAAATCATCAAAACATAACCTGTCTCAACAAAGGGGTTGTTTTGATTTTTTCATTTAGCTGACGTCGTCTGAAATGCAGCACATTTCCGTGAGCTTTTTCAAAAATCTGTCATAGAAAGAAAAGTCCTATGAGTGTATGTGACCCGAAAGATGTAATGTTGTTTTGGGTAAGGTTGTTGGACAATTATGTGTCTCATTATTGTTATTGTTACTTTTAGGAAGGGCAAGACGCCTCGCAGGCACGGGCTAAAAAAGACATCCCATGCAGAGAAAGATCCTGTTGGCGTAAGTGAAGACCCCTCATTACTTCAGTGTTGCTCTAAAGTGCTTTTGCTTCATCTGATGTTCATAATAGTCTAATATATTCCAGGCAGTAGATAATATTTTTTGTGCTACAGTCAATTTTGTAACCCATTTTGAGTATGTCTGCAAGATGGGCATTCCCAGAATGCAAATAAAACCATAGCTCATCCTCCCGAAAAGTATCATAATATATCTTTTGAAAATGTACACTGTTTAAATATGTATCTTGAAGTTCTCATCGCTATTTATTTTCCAGACACAGTCAAAAATAAACTTAATAAACATATGGATTCACCCAGTCACAACATTTGGTACTCCTGCACTGCATGATACACGTCAGTGTTATTATGCACATGCCCTGATTAGATGAATATAATACTTTATCTTACCTTGTTTTGTGTTTCCTAAAAGCTTGAAACAAAGGGGGTGGAGGTTCCCCTCTGGCTGATAGCGTGACTTAATGTCTAACAAAATAAGAATATCTCTGACCTTACAATGAAGCCAGACTGTAAAACCCTGCGAACAGTGGAAAAACTGCAAGCTCACGCGAAAATGCATGAACCTTATGATTTCACGCTTTGCCATTGTTTAACACTAGTATCCAACATTGCAACATTTAAAAGTCAATTTATCACAAGGCCCTTTTAAAGATGTTAGTCTCTTGTATTCATGTTAGCATTTAAGCGAACTAGTGCTAGCTCGTCCATGGATAACTAAATCACCATAGGGAGTTTATTATTAATACTGTTTATCGTTACATTCCTAATTACTATTTTGATAAATATGTGTCATTATGCGCGACCAGGTCAGGTGCGGTTGAGGTGTGTTAAGAAGCAGAGTTACGATGCCATCTATTCTATGGGCTTGGAACAACAAGCTACACAGACAGTCCTGTTATAATGTGTTTGTCAGCAAGGGCGATCTCCTCAAATCTTAAAATAAAGTTTAAACGAATGCCAAACCTTTTCTGTCTCAGTCCAAATTTTATTGTGGCTGCCAGAACTAAATGAATGCAGGGTTTCCCTAATGTAACTGAACGTGGCGCAACGCCACGTGAAAATCATGGCCGCCACACTTAAAAAAAAAAAAAAATGAATACACATTAAAGTTATATAGTGTATTATAGCCTCCAGAAGAAGTCAAGTCAGTTTGCTTTATTTTTAAATTTAGTTGCCAATCCTATGCTAAAAACCGGGCCAATTCCAATAGGTTTTGCCTCCCGTACACACACTTTGTCACTCTCCGCCAATCCAGTTTCAAGCACAGACGATGTGTTTGCTATCATGGGAAATTAAAACATCATATCAAAACCACACAATATAAAACATTATCACCAATAGGTTGTTACAGAATGAATGGATACATAACCTATTATTTGCGAACTATTGACTTGAGATGCAATGAAAATTCGGCCACCAAAAAAAGACTTGGACGAACGAAAACCGCGTTGCCGAAACCGGAGGTTGTGACGTAAACAAGACTCATGCGATTGTCTGCAGCGTAGTCATCATGTCCTAACTTTAATATGTGCCAGATGCATGTATCACCGGACAGAGATCTTCAAAATGTGCAAATATTAAAAGGACAGTGGTGGCTTTAAAGGGGAACTGCACTTTTCGGGGGAATTTTTCCTATCAATTTTGCCTATTGTTCACAATCATGCCTCCATGACGATAGATGGATTTTTTAAATGCATTCTAAATACTAAATAAATGAAATAAAATAAATAAAAGTAAAGTAAATAAAAGTCCGCTTACAGTACAGCCAATGGGAGGTCCTCTATTTTGCCCATGAAATTAAAAAAAATAACTATTCAAAAACTGCCAACAATACTCCATTTTGTGTCTTAAATATTAACCAAGTTTTAATGATATTGTTATTATAAGCGCTAACACAGACAAACTATTTATAGCAACGCCATGATCCCTATATCGTGTGTCCCTGTGTTTACATTACCGAGTCGTCTGCTGCTTTCTCGCTTTCTTGCTCCCTGGAAGGTTATTGTAGATCATGAATCATGCATCTCACCTGGACAGAAGTCTGAGAAAGTAATCCGACAAGTTGGCACACTTTGACAGCCATTTAGGGCCAGGAAATGGCGAGAAAAACTCGAAAAAACATAAGCCATGATGATCAGGGGCCGTACTTATCAAGCTTCTTAGAGTGCCATTTTACACTTAAGTCCTGAGAATTTGCGAAATTTAGTCCTACTCTCAAACTTAAGAATAAAAGCTTTTTATCAACGTTCTTAAGTCTAAGAATCACTCCTACTCTCCATGATATTTAAGAGACCTTCAGAGGTGTCTTAAGTGGTTAGGAGTTGCCAGCAGGGGATGGCACTGAGGCGAGAGAGACGTGCGCGAACGTTCAGGGAACGGAACAATGTTTTTTTTTTTTGATGACGAGCAGCTGATCAAACGGTATCGTTTAGACAGAGCGGATATTATTTTTGTCCCAGATTTAATACTTTTCCATTCCTTGTTGATTTCTGCATGTGTCTGCAGTGGGCTAGTATATATAGAGCCACCCACACCAGTTTCAAATTAGTTGCCTAATTAATGAATTTGAAAGAAAATGTTATGACAGTAGCGTATGTGTGTGGCCGTGAGGTGAGTGACGTCAGTGAGTGTGTGGGCGATAGAAGAGGGAGCGGTAGCGTGAGTGACGGCGGGGACTAGTTTGTTTTGTATTATTTTGTTGTTTATTGTCAAAATATACACTCCCATTGTCCACTTAAATATTTCCAAGATATTTCTTTATTCTTAGACAACGGATTCCCTTCCGTGATTGGTCATTTCTATGGACACAGAAATGACGTCACCTAAAATTCCGTTTACGGCACATAGTAATGTCGTAATTCAGCTCTGAGTGTGACACTTAAGATTCAGTCCTACACTTCGCTGAAAGTGTGAGTAAGACGCTTGATAACTAACTTTTAAGTGCAGCTTTCAGCGAAGAATTTATTTACTCTTAAGTCAACTCTTAGCAGACTTCTTAGGAGTAATTCTAAGAAGCTTGATAAGTACGGCCCCAGAATTATAACAAATACAGGCTTGCATGTAATAAGTTAATAGCCCAGATTAGTTTCACATTTGAAGTTAAATGCTGACATGAATGGACTTCTGCACAATATTCTAATTTTAGGAGTTTCACCTGTATAATATGATGACTGAGAGAAAATCTGGTTGCAGAAAAACAGGCAACTTTTCCCTGACTATAATTGAATTGAATCGTAATTGAATTGTGAGGTGCCCAAAGATTCTCACCTTTCGTTTCTAGGCACTTGAAAAATTCTCAACAAAATACATAGTACAATAAGCAGCAACAATTAAAATATAGCGATATAAGAATATTATGTTAATACTAATTAATAACATATTTGTTTTAATTGTATGTACTGTATACATTTTTGAGACTTTTTGAAGAAAATCATATACTATATCATTTAATATAATTTGCAATATAATTTATTTTTTATTTTTTAGGTGTACTGCCGTATACGCCCACTTGGAGGAGAGCATGAGGAATGTTGTATTGAAATGATCAGCAACACTACTATTCAGTTGCATGCTCCTGATGGTCTTAAAGCCAACCGCAATGGAGAATATAAAGAGGTAAGTGTGAAGGATGCATGTAAATTACTACACAACAAAGGCACCGATGTCCAAACATAAGTCAAACTCTGCTCACACTACAATTAATGTGTGTGTTACCTAGGACAGGATTATGGCAAGCACTTCACGATCCCATACGTATTACAATACTTGAGTCACAATATGATACAGTATTGCAGTATACTACATAATTCAAATATACTTTTAAATTGCAGCTTAAAATACAATTTGTCTGTATGTACATTAGATGACAATGGTTCATTGGACAAACTGAATCAAAAAACAATGTAATTTTGGTTATGCTTTTGGTGATTTTTTATTTAGACGCAGTACTCCTTTAAAAAAGTGTTTGGTATTAACACTACTCAAAGGGAGCTGTTTGAGGATGTCGCCAAGCCGTTAGTAGAGGACCTCATTCAATGTAAAAATGGTAGGAACTCTTAAACATCTTCACTCGTTAAACTACTTTATGACTATGTTCCTGTCTTATGAAAGAAATGTTGTGATTTCTTACAGGTTTGCTGTTTACATACGGTGTAACAGGAAGTGGCAAGACCTTCACCATGACTGGCTCACCTGGAGAAGGTGGACTCCTCCCACGTTCCCTCGACATACTCTTCAACAGTATCGGCCCCTTTCAGGCTAAAAGATTTGTAAGACCTACATTTAAAATAAAAAAAAATCATAAAATACCTGCATATCCTTGTTATATTTTCAGGACATTTTCAGTTACAGAAAAGGTGGAGGCACATGTATTGCATTTCATTTTTTATGTAGTAGTTTCTGAGAAACTTGTGCTTTGTTTGGGATATTTTATGTCAAATGATGTGAATAAGTCTTCAATTCAAATGTTCAACATTTTGCATAGGTTTTCAAGCCAGATGACAAAAATGGAATAGACATCCAGAATGATGTGGATGCTCTTCTGGAAAGACAGAAGCGAGATTCTCAACCCTGTGTGCCAAAAACGCCTTCTTCTAGGTATTATCTACTGTTTGCTTTGCTTTTTTGGTTGTCCGCAATTCATGCTGCCAACTATTTACTGAACCGATCATTAGGAATGTTTTAATTGTGTTCCTTTGCTGTTTTTTTTAGACAGAAAGCTGACCCAGAATTTGCAGACATGATCAGTCCAGAAGAGGCTTGCAAAGCTGACAATGTGGATGAAGACTGCTGTTACAGCATCTTTGTGTCTTACATTGAGATCTATAATAACTACATCTATGATCTTCTTGAAGATATCCCGTTTGACCCAATCAGGCCAAAGTAAGAGATATGTTTTCATAGTTAGAAAATTATTTCACAATGAAATCCCACAATGTCACTTATAATAAATAATTGTGTCTTTTGTTAGGTGGCTTGGTATAGGCACGCCTGTAAAGAACACAGATTTTGTGTACGTGGTCATTAAAAGGTTTTAATTTGTAGCCTTAGCTTGACTGTAGCAATCAAGGATGTCATATCTGGGTCCTCATTTATAAAACTGCGTGAAGCACAATTTCAAACTCAGAATGTACATGCGCAAAAAAAATCTGATTTCTAAATCCATGCTATGCGCACTTGTACGTAGTCTCATTATAGGGCTTGAAAGTGTGACTTGGACATGCATTGCATTGTGGGTCTTGCTGAACTTGAGTCGCTTATTTACATGACTGAATGCAAGACTGTTTCTTTATGCAAGACTTGTTTTTTATTTAACAAGTTCAAAACATGGCGAGACTGTGTAACCTTTAAAAAATGAGGCCCCAGTTCTTTCATGTCGTTTACAACCCCTATTTTCTCCTTCCTAGGGAGGCGTAACAAAAAATAGTTGAGGAGCGCT